>NC_056727.1:898217012-898267012 GCF_019279795.1 Protopterus annectens | reverse complement strand
CAGTGGACACATGTGCGAAATGGACAGCTACGTATGGGGTGAGATTTTTTGGGGGGAACAGATTGCCCTTTTTTTTTCAAGTGAGAGTAGGATGTTGGGGAGGGATAGTAGGTATATTTGGGGAGGTAGGTTGGGTAGGTTAACAGACAAAATAAACAAGATGCATACAGGGGCAGTATATGACACATGGGGTTAAAGACCTTGATGGGGAGAGATGTTTGGAAATCAGAAGCCCATGAGCCCCCTAGTGGAAACAATGGGACTGAGGTCCCCAGCCATGGGCAGTCAGCACTGCACCTTCACAGCCCCAAAGGTGGCTGTGCTGGGGGCTGAGTAGGAGGGCCAGGCCGACCTTCTACTTGTGACACACGGCCCTCAAGCTGGCATAGCAGATCTCGAACTCCCTGTGGAGCTCGCTATGCACCATGACCCGGACCTGGCTATGGATGACAGGTTCCTGTCCACACCCACTCCTGGGGGGGGGGGGTGAGCCTCATCCCCTGAGGCAGTTCCAACTGAAGGTGGTGCAGGACCAACGGATGTGGAGGTCCCAGGCTGGGCCCCAGACGTGCTGGTGCCCGGTTCCATGGCCAGCTGAGGTGAGACAATTGGGTCCGCCGAGACCGGCCTTTCCAAACGTGCTATGGTGTTTAAATTTTATCAACATATGTGGGTTAGTAATAGTCAACACATTCCAGAATGCATAGATATTCCCATTAACCCAAACACCAGATATAGAACAGTTGCATAGCAAACAGAACACATGCATATATGGGACCACAGTGGTCATTACAACAGCATGCAGGTACATTGATGGCAGCATGCTACCAATGCGGGCGTATTTCAACATAGCACATGCATAGAAACAAATTTAGATAATTTTCAAACAATAGGACATATGTCCCAACAGTAGAGTTAATTCACCACATAGCAATTGAGTTGTGTATTTAGTTTATTGTTGCAGATATGGTGGGGGAGAGTGAAAGATGTCAGTTAACAACTAGTATATTCCTGTAGTTCGCATTACTTTCCTAGACAGTGCTGTGATGTGTACCTTACAGGTATTAGTACACTACCCTATTGCCTTAGTTTAGACAGTGGCATGGCTGTCGACAACTATATACATGAACTGGTTTTACCTGCAGTATACACCTCTTACCTGGTATACCTGTGGAGGTATTGTTTGTTAACACTACCTAACTGTTTCTACACTATTCCCAGATTTCAGGTTGATGTTATGCATACCTGTCCATCTCTTTTTGCACACACTCTCGGCATGTCTTCACCACATGCAAGTGAACTGGGACATATTTAGACTATTGCTCTCTTAAACCTTTAGTGATGTGTACAATGACAGGTTTGTTTTATCTGACATTTTCCAAATATGTACAGGTCTGACAGTCAGTTATATGACATGAAATGCTGCCTACATGTCAGAAATTAGCACACTGACATGGCAGGGTGACAGCCAGCAGATATGGGCCGAATAACTAGACATTCTGGACATTTCTGTACACTTGGGTATGATTCTGCATACAGCTTACTACCACTCCCAGGATTCCAACCATGGCTGTGTCTGCTAAAACTTGAGAGTGCTATATAGGTATTGCTGTGTATCTCTTCTCTGATTTCCATTTATAATTCTCCTGTGGTTTTACATTCTGACCTTGTAATTACAACACTCTTATACAGGATTTCCTAGACAATTGTATTATGTAGTACAGTGCGGGTGACAGTGATGAGTAATACCTTATTATTCTGAGCAACTGCAACACTAACAATGCCATACAATACCAGAGTAAACAATACCAGTACAGGATATTAATCTTTTTTTTTGTTACTCGGCTATTGGCGCTGAGGCCGTTACAAGCCTAGCCAAGAATTTAACCCATGTTCCAACAAATCAGTACCCTATGCCACTGTCCAGCAGGGACACAGCTGGAATCCCACAGGTGTATTTTCTGTACCCCATCCAGTTATCCAGGTTGCTCTTAAAAAGGGGTAATGAGGTATTCTACTTGACATGGAGAGGGAGTCTATTCCACAAAAGGGGAAGTTTCTGCGACACAAATCTGCCCTGCCAAGTCCTATTGATGTCACAGACCAGGTTGAGGTCGCGTGTGTGGGTTACTTGAATGGAGCTTGACTTGCAGATATGCAGCAGTCCCATGAAAGCAGGGTCTGAGATTGCTTTGTATCCCAGACAGAGGTCACAGACAGTGTTCGTATCTGACAGACCTGTGGGAGCAACGTTTGTTAGCACTACCTGCATGTTGCCACACAAATTACCAGTTTCCACATTAGCATTAGGCACATACTTCTCACTCTGTTACTGTATACACTCTGGTCACAGCTTGACAACATGGGGGTGGAAATGGGGCATACTTAGCTACTTACTCTCATAACATTTTGGGGGGTTGCTAGAGTGACAGGTTTGTTGTTATAGCTGTCTGACAATCAGTTGTATGTCTTGTTTGCTGCCTAAACATCTGGGATCATCCCACTGATTTTCCAGGGGGACAGGGTGACAGGTAGCAGCTATGGGCCGATTTACTGGAGATTTTGGACACTTGTAGGGCATGATTCTACTTACAGCCTACTACCACTCCCAGGATTTGAACCATGGCTGTGTGTGCAAAACGTGCAACAGTTCATGCCGCGGTTGAGTGTGCTATTTCGATTTTGTTGTCTGTCTTTTCAGTATTTTCTGTCTAAGTCTCTCTCAGTTGTACTATGTGACCTCTTGGGATTACAACAGTCATATATAGACATTCCCACACAATTTATTTATGTAGCATAGTGTGGGTAACAGTGCTTACTGCAACAGTACTATTTATTTATTTATTTTATTTTATTTTACATTTGTTGACCGGGAGAGTCCAACTGGATTACAAGTCCATTTTCAGTGGAGGCCCAGGGAGAAAAGCTCCAAGAGAACAATTTTTTACAAAACATAGTTTTAAGGACAGACTTTTGGCATACAATTTCTATAGAAGAGACTTTGACATACATATTAACTAACAGATAGGATACATTCATTCTCTACAGTATAATATTACATTTTAGAAGATATTCCTAAGTTTAGGATTCCTGTGATAGATTTACTATCAGAGTAAAAGCAGAGAGATGTAGAATAAGGCTCCAAGAGAAGGATAACAAATTGATTTACTATATGTCTTCACCTGGTTTTAGTTGTGAAGGATAACAAATTGATTTACAATATGTCTTCTCCTGGTTTTAGTTGCTTATGGAAAACACAACATTGCTGGGGTAGTTTTCCCTAACTCCTGGAGAGATGGGATGAGAAGTAGATTAACAGTCCTAAGTGGGTACAGTACTATGATTGGTTGGCTTAGCAGTGTTACTTAAGTTAGGTGAAGTGTTCTAATGAGACATTAGCCAGGGGGGATACAGGAGCACAGCTGAGTGATTATTAAGGGATTGCAGCTCTACATTACCATATGATACCAGAGTGAACACATGCAGTCCAGCAGTTAGACCTTAATTGTCAGGCTATTATGCTTTTATTTATGTACAACCTATATGAAACTCTTCCTGCCCTATTCCCTGGTGTATGCAGTACATGCCTTAAACAATACAGGTTTTATACAGGCAATTGACGTACTACTACTTTTTGATTTATTTCCTATGACAGTACATGCAAGAGTATTACTAACCTGCCTCACATTGCAATCACTGCACTCTACAGCCATGGGCTTCCTGGTTTGCAGCCCGCTCATCTACCACTGTGAAAGACATAAGAGAAATATTTAGCCATAACTATCCATAATATACATGAGCTGGCAATTATTAAACATGTAGTGGACTAATACTTACACATGGCTGGGATATCCCCTGTCCTCCTAGCTTCTTGGATCCACTGATCCAAGAGATCCCCCTTTCTCCACTTTGGGTTGGCATAGTGATGCCTGGTCTGCTCACCAGTTCGGAGTATACCTGTGGCACTGGTGAGGTCATGGGCGAGATGGTCACAGGCTTTCACTTTGTATTGGGAACCCTGGAACTGGCCCTGCAGCAGTCTCTGGTCATGGTCTTTCACAAGGGGTCCAGCCATGACTCTGGACTCCTGGATGCCTTAGTGCTTTGCCCGAAAATGCACACCCTCTCCCAGTCCAGACATAGTACCTACAAGGGGAAGCTATAACCAGTTATGAGATGTATTCCTGCCTGTTGGGTTTAAATAGGGCCATTTTCCCACACTTTGCCATGACTGGATGGTTTTGAAAATGCTAAGCTATGGGCAATCCTGCTTACCTAAGGTTGGCATTGCTTAAAGGGCATACCAATGGGCAGACTGAGTTAGCTGGCCTACACATTACTTACACCTACTAAACTGGGATGTGCAATGCTTAGCATTGCTTAATATTTAATTTGCATTATATTTGCATTGTGGCATTGATTTATTATTCATTGCATGTTATATATGTGTTTGGTATCCATGATTCATGTGTACATGCACTGTATAGGGTCCTTGTGTTTATTAGGAGATTTCAACACTTTATTACAATGACACTTCACATCTGGGGTTAATGCAGTACTCCAGTTCACATATTCATGTCCTGTAGTAGGTTATACAATACAAAACTGTATATAGATTCCTTTCACATGTTCAGTTTATATTTACTATAATGAGGATCTGTTTGGTGATACCTCAGTCTTATGTACTGCCTGATGGCTTAGTGGTTAACTACTATGACTATAGTGTACAGGGTCCTGGGTTCAAGACATGTAAAGGTTGTTTATTTTGTTTCTGGCCAGGACAGCAGCTGATGCATACAGAGTGATTAAGGCACTTTTAAGCAATTGTAAGTGGGTTTGTGCAAAGGTAAGCAATGCTAACCTCTGGTTAAATATGCTTAGAGAGAGTTAGCTTCAATATTGCATAACCTGTGTGTGCATTGCTTACTCCCAAGCAAACGAGCTTAAACTCACTTACTACTGCTTAAATATGCATACTCCCACTTACTACTGCTTAAATATGTTTACTCTTGCTTACTAGTGCTTACTCCCACTTACCGCTGCACTATTTTAGACAATAATGTCTAATGGTTCTTGGGAATGTGGTGGATTTGGAAACTGTATGGATTTATCATTCATTACATATTTTACCTTCCGTTTGTATCCCTGATTCCTGTGTACATATACTATATGAGGCACTTGTGATTATCTGTGGACTTTACAACATTATGACAATGACACCTCACATCTGCAATTAATGCAGTACTCCAGTTCACAAATATATGTTATGTCGTAGGTGATGCAACAAAATCAATTGATCATAAAGTGATTTGACATGGAAAATGGATTGTACTGGAGTGGGACCCGAACTGGGAATGACTGCTTGTAAGGCGAATGCTCTGCCCACTACACTATTGCTGTATGGCTTCATTTGCATATATCTTGCATGTTTATCCTCTTGTGCCATTTTAGCAGCATTAACCATAGCTAAGCGATGGGCAAACCCATGCACCTATGGTTAAATTTAATCTATTTTATAACAAAAAACAACACTTCTTTATATTTAATGTTTTAACTATTGCTTTTGTAAACTTGGGGGGATGTTGCTGGGGGTATGCAAACACCTATGAGCGGTCTCGCTCATTCTTATTCATACACTGCTGTTCTTCATTGCAAGGGCATGTATATTCTGAGAGCTCTGCTCTTAGACATGCCCCCTGCACTCATACACACTCCATGTCCATTTAGGAGCTCAGGCAGTGCACCTTCATTAATATGCATGGCGCGTTGCCATCCTGTTTCTAAACAGCCACTTCCGTGCAGGACTAAGCTAGTCCTGCACTGAAGGATAGTGAATTTGGGGGTATGTGTTGCACTGTTTGTACCACTAAAACCGAGAGCACTGAGTTTGGCATCTGATTCACCCCATTATAATCTGCCACTATGTCTGTAATTATGTGTATGTTTTAAAAAAACTTATAGACTTATCAGACTTTATTTTTTTCCATATTTATTTTTGTTTTCCCAAAGTATATTACAGCAGATAACAATACAAACAATCATGAGAATTTTCAAATACACAGTAATATTTGTTTCAACATGCAGTCAGGTCATATTTCTTCTGAGTCATGTAGGATAAAACACATTTACTATTTATCTTCAAATTTTAACAGGAAAATGCATATAATTATTCTAAGTTCATGGTGTAGTAAACTCTAACACACTATATGCAATATTTACAGCAGGTGTACCAGTAGCTAAAGGGCTGAAGCATGAGATACAGGTATCTGTATTGATTCTTCCTTAAGTTGCTTGTCTAAGCATCTTTGATTTGTACTTTATTTAGTATAGGAGAATTTTTTATACAATGTGAGGCTTTGCTTCTTTGAATAATATTCATTCTTTTAGAATGTGGTTCAGAAGGAGACTCCAGTATTTTTGATAATATGTGTGTTTATTACTATTTCTTGTGATTAATTTATGAGCTGTAACATATCTAGTAGCTTTGTTCTTGAATTCCTCCCATGATAGTTTGGCTCTATCTGTCCATTCTGGGTGATATATAGTTTCATTAGCGCAAATAATGTGAGTAATATCCATGTGTCCTGCTTAAGTAATTTTTTGGGGGGTTAATATGTAGGATAGCAAATTCCCATGATAATGTTGACTGCTCATAACCCATTTTTTCTAACTTCACCTTTAAAAAACACCATGACTTGCATATAAATTTACAGCCCCATAGGATGTGAAAAAGATCAGCATTCACTGTTGGACAATAGGGTCAATTTGGGGAGTAGTTTGAATTCATTTTAAACCACTGGTGTGTAGTAGGCATTATTGTTTACCATCAATTGTGTATAGATTAAACTCTTGAAAGGGGATAATTTTAATGTAGTTTCTATCGCTTTGGATTTTTGTTCATCTGTAATTTTTTCATTTTTCTCATTCCAGTAGGCAGAAAACAGTAAAGATGATTGATATTTGATGGATGAAATTAACTTGTATGTATTGGAGAGCATTTGTTTTGTAAGAAAGGCATTGAGATTTATCATACTTTATAAACTACCTATCCAACTCACCCATGCTGCACAATTTACATTGGTATTATAATAATATGCTGCAAACTTTGTTTCCAACCTTTCCTTAGACTCTCAGAAATGAAAGTCTTAAAAATTGACTTCCAAAAATCTGTGTAGTATTCAGAACTCATCTGCCAAGTTTGAAGCCCAGTTTCATTCTAAGAGATCAGATGTTGTAGGGATAACTGAATCTTATAGCTACTAAGAGAAGATTTTTATACTTGCATTGAATAAAAATATAATATGTTTAAGAGTAAGAGACTAGGTCACAGAACAAGTGGATGAGCACTCGCATTAACAGTGACTGATCACTGCATTCCCTAATGTCTCTGACTGATAGCTTACCTTGGTTGTTTGTGAAAACCTTATCGGCATTGTGCTCAAACTAAGAATCAATGTGCTCTACCATCCCCCCTCATACCATATTACTGGCAATAACAGAATTAAAACCATCTTAGCCAGACTTTCTTGCATTGTTTTACTTTTTGATGCCTTTAACCCCCACTGGAAGCCTAATTCTAACTCCATTCCTTTCTCTATGTTAGCAGGTTATGTCTCCCAACGTATGAATGAGCCAACACATCTTAGCCCTTTAACTGGTAGTAGTATCCCCAGTCCTTGATTGCTTTTGCACAAACCAGTCTTCCAGAGTTTTAAAGCTTTTGTTTGGCTATTCATGCTTCATTGATCAGTGAGTAATGTGCTCAATCTCCTCTCAGGAGAAGCTCCACTCTTGGCATAAAATTATTTCAAACATGAAATGCAGTTAAAGATTTGGAATGAGTTAGCTTCCACTGTTGAGCCTTCTCTGACTATGCAGAATAATTGCAGTACTGCATTATAACATCTCCTTAACCTTCTCCTGCAGCCCCAAGGAAGGTGCTATCCTGACAAACACAGAAGGGTTAAGTTAGGCCAGTTTGCTGGATACTATGGGAATTGAAAAAGACAAAAAGTGAAAATGAAGCAGCCTGTACTAACTGCAAATCAGTCTAATGACTGAATATTTTGCCTAGTTCAAAAAATGGTGCAGAAGTTTTGCTAACAAGCCACAAGTAGAATTTCCAAAGAAGCAAAGTCATTCTTGGTAATTCAGAAGTTACTTTTGGAAACATCACTATCTTACTGCATCTGAGAGGCCATAACCAACTCACCTGACTTCACTTGTAGTGAAAGGTCAGGACATATCAGACCCTAACCTGGTTGCAAAAGCTTTTGCTGAACACTTCTCTTCATGCACTAACAGCTCACAACAACAGCTTTTTTCAAACCAAATGTAAGCATCCTTCCATCTTTTGTTTATTTCTTTGCTTGTTTGTTCGCAATGGCAATGGGCAGATATGAAAGCACCCATTTGAGCCACTGCCTGGCCACAAACAGCACAAATGTTACAAAAGTAAGAGCAGTCTGCAAATGTAAGATGTCTCATAGTGTATTATACACACAAGTGGCAGCAAAATTGCTGATAATGTAACACTCAGCAGTGTACTAAATTAGATTCTAGTGACATAAACAATGCTTAAGGTAGAATGCATAAGTTCTGGTGGTTGGCAGAGGTAAAATAAGAGATACTGCATTATGACACTTTTGTATTTGGAGATGGCTGCAGCTTGGATGGGCCAGGATGACAAACTTGGCTTTAGAAAAAGCTTTAATACTGACTTTCAGTTTGTAATGGTTTCAATAGCAAAAATCTATGCATAACTTATGGAAATTCTTAACTATCAACTAAAAAACATTAAATGAATGGAAAACAAACTCAAAATGACTTATTTAGTGTTAAAGACTTTTATTAGTGGTTAGCAACATTGAGAAGTTTGAAAAAGAAAACTGCGATGTTAAGAAAATATAAAAAACTGCAAAGGGACAAGTTAGCCAATTTAAATAAGACTGCTTATCATGGCAGCTTTGATCCTTATGACAAGTTGGACTATATTGGGATTAGTGAATCTGCCCTTTTAAATTCTAACAGAATAGCTTTGGTTTCTGCACTTCATTCAGAATCTACAAAAGTTCCTCAAAGTAATGATGTCAGTTCCCATACCACAAAGGATACGAATTGTGGAGGAACATCGGCAGCTACCTGAGATTTGGACCACACTATTGAGCTACCTTATCACCTTAATGGATATATTAATCCCCAGGAAAGTTCAAAAAATTTCAGTTGAGGGTGAGGAAGGAGCCTTTGACAAATCGGAGAGTGAAAAGGCATTAGATATACAGGACATTTTGCCTACTTTTGAACCTGTAACTTTTGAAACATGAATAGTAAGTTTATCTACCTTTAATTTAAAAACTGAGCATTTAAACGTTTTAAGACGTTGTTTAAATTTTGTTCTGAGTCATAGGCCGAGTCTTACAAACACTATTCTATAATTAAAGTTTTTTTTTAGCCGCAAACTAAATTTGAACTATTTATTAAATAATTTGTTATGCTCCATGAACTGAGGAAACCCACTAGTTTTAATCCTGCATTACATTCTACTATAAAGGTGTTTGAAGAAACCTGTGAAAAAGGAATACATGATTTATTATCAAAAAAATGTTGTAGAAAATATTATAATTTATCCCCTAGAGAAAAGTCTGCTTTGTTAGAGTTAAGACAACAGTCTCAGTTAAGATTTATGTGGGCTGACAAAGGGGACTGTTTGGTTATTATGGATGACATTAATTATAAACTGGCTATTAATCACATGTTAGATAACAATGTTGAATATTTAAAAATGTCTTTTCATGACATTCATAAAACCTACCAACTTATTAGATCAACACTATATGAATTATTCCTTGATGGTGATGTTAACCAAACATTATATGATTTTTTTGTATATTGAAAATCCTAAGATAAGAACACTATTTGGAATACCTAAATTACATACAGATTGTGTTAACCCTCCTTTTCGACCAATTGTATCAGCCCCAAATAATGTTTGTGAAAGGATGGCATTATATTTAGATTCTATTTTTAACCCTTTAGTACAAGGCCTTTCTTCCTATCTGAGAGATTCTTGGGACTTGTTAGAAAAGTTAAGAAAATTTCACTTGGGATATGATTAGAGTCACGTTAATCTTAGAATAGTAACTGCTGATGTGCGCTTTTTGTTCACATGTATTCCCCAAGATAAAGGGATTGAGGCCCTTTATATTGTTTATTAATGGAATTGATTTTAGAAAACAATTTATTTTTATTTGATAAGAAATATTATAAACAGTTATGGGGGAGGCTATGGGTTTCTCAGTAACACCATCCTTCACTAATCTAGTATTAGGTTGGTGGAAACTTGAAGTCTTGCCACAAAGCCATTATTTTAAGAAAATAGTAATGTATAAGCATTTTGTTGATGACTTGTTTTTTAGTATGTATATTTTAGAAGATGAATGTGATTTATTTATTACTCAACTTAATGAAATGTTGGACTATTTTAAGTTTACTAAAGGGGATGTTGGTTTGGATGTTCATTTTTAGATCTATTTTTGGAATGGGACTTAAATAAAAGAATAACAGAGAGTAGAATTTATAGAAAAAAGATTTTCCAACAGTTACCTGCACTATAAAAGTGGACATCCTTGATTTATGTAAAAGAATATTCCAAAAGGACAGTTTATTTGAGCATCAAGATTAACCTTTAATGATGATGAATTTTATAAAGAAGTAATAAACATCATTTTTATGTTTAAAGAAAGAGGTTACAAAGATGAGTTCCTTTTTTGAACAGCTAATGAGGTTATTAATAAAAGGAATTATCTTTTTAAATCAATTTTGGTAGAAAAAGATGACAATAGTATTGTTTTATAGAAGAAACAAAGAACTTTTATAGACAAAGGTCCACTTTTTTGTTGGACATGTCCACAGATAGTCAAATTCATAGGTTCATAGGTTCATGGGCTGGTACTAGGCTATCGGCCCTAGGGCCTATACAAGTCTAGCCATAGCAATTCCCTGGCTATTTCTTCCCACAGTATTTACTTCCCTGGGCCCTTGTCTAGTAGGGTGACGGACGTGATCCCTGGGGTGAATTTCCTATCTCCCATCCAATCAACAAGGTTCCTTTTGAAGAGGGCCAAAGAGGCGCTCTGCTTGACATGTATGGGCAGTCTATTCCGGAGTCTAGGGAGTCTCTGGGTCAGAAACCTATCCCTCCAGCATGTTTTGTTCATTGTGATGACAAGGTTTATTTCCCTGGAGCATGTGTCTCTGAGGGATTTCTTTAAGTGTAGCATGTCCAACAGCTCTGGGTTTGACATGGCCTTGTATGTTAAGCAGAGATTGCCTCTGAGTAGACGATATGTGATAAAGTATAGGTGGAGTTTTTTTAGATGGTCAGCATAGGGCATCTGCTCTAGGCCTGTGATTCTTTTAGTGAGGTATTTCTGTGGCCTTTCCAGTTGTTGCAGATGTCTTGAGAGGTACATACCAAACGGGGCGTTGTATTCTATAATGGGTCTAATGAGGGATGAGTACAGTGGGACAATGACCTCCTTTTTTCTAGATGAAAAGCCCTTAGTGATGAGATGTGCCACATAGGAGGATTTCCTGACTGTTGTGGTGATGTGGTTATCGAAGGTGAGACCACTGTGCACCTGTGCTCCTAAGTCTCTAATCATACTTTCGGTGTTTAGTGTACTGCCATCTATGTGGTAATTCACGGGTACATGTTTTTTCCCAAAGGGGATAACGATACATTTCTTGGCCTTGAGCTTAGGCCCATGGTTCTGGCACCAAGCATCTGTTTCTGTAAGACCCTTTTGTAGAATATCCACATCATTTGGGGATGCAATAATGGCTCCCAGTTTGCAGTCATCTGCGAACTTTGTTAGCAAGAGTCCCTTAGTGTTGGCCTGTACTTTAGAGAAGTAGATGCCAAACAAGAACGGTCCCAGGATTGAACCCTGAGGTACTCCACTTGTCACTTGTCTGGTGCTGGATTTGGAGTCGGCTATTTTTACAGTGTGGGTTCTGTCAGTAAGCCAGTTGGCAACACATCGAGTGACATAGGGATTAATGCCTAGCTTAATAAGTTTATCTATGATTCCAGCATGGGGATGGTGTCAAAGGCCTTGGCAAGGTCCAGATAGGCTGTGTGGACCACCTTACCCTTGTCCACAGCTCTGGAGACTGACTCAAAGAAGTCAGTCAGGTTCAGGAGACAAGATCGGCCCTTTAAGAACCCAAACCTCATGGGGTCCAGTGTTTGAAGGTTGCCAATGTCTTTGTTTATAAGTTCCATGATAATACATTCCATGTCCTTGCAGATCAGGCTCATCAGACTGATGGGGTGGTAGTTCCCGGGTTCCAAGGTGGATCCCCCCTTGTGGAGTGGGATAACTGGAGCTGTGTGCCACTCAGTGGGTACGAAGCCTGAGGTGAGGCTATGATTAAACATGACACTTAGGTGAGGTGCCAGTTCATTTTGTAGTTCATGTAGTACACAGCCTGGGATGTCATCTGGTCCCATGGATGCTGTATTCTTAGCTTTGGAGAGTGCACTTTTTTACCTGTGTGACCATTATTACTGGAATTTGGCAATCTTTCGGTATTGAGATGGGCCCTTTAGGGGTGAGAGGGGGTGAAGTTTGCACTGAATCGATCTACCAGGATATTGGCAATATCCTTGGGATCAGTATATTTAATGCCATTCTGTTGTAGAGCAGATCTGAGCATTGTCATTTAGATTCTTGATATAGCTACAGAATGCCTTGTGGTTGTCTTTGGAATTTTTGGCAATTTTATTTTCATAACTAGCTTTGGAGGATTTTATGAGGGATCTCAGCTTCTTACTGAGGCTGGTAAAGAAGGTTTCTGCATCCTGGGATTTTCCTCTTTTCTGCAACAGTTTCTTCCTTTTGTTGTAAAGTTTGTTTATGGCAAGGGACCACCAAATTGGCTTCTTTTTTTTTTGGAGGAGAGCATCTTGGTTCTATTGGGGATGGCACGATTCATGCACAAGTGGATGTGCTCATACAGTGCCTTCATGTAGGATTCAGCAGTCGAACTTTCAGTTCCCATCTGCATGGGTGTCATGAAGTTTGTCACTTCTGACTTGAGTAGCATGAAATTGGTTTTGGAGAAGTTTTTTACAGAGGTTTCCTTCCTGGGGGGTGGGGGTGGGATGTGGATGTCAAAGGTGATTAGCTTATGGTCAGACCTGACCAACGAGGGGGTGATCATAGGTGTGGAGCATCGATTTCCCATGTTGGTAATGATGAGGTCTTGGATATTGAAGCCCCTGGTGGGACTAAGGATTAGTTGATCCAGGGCATTGGAATTTATGAAGTCCAAGAACCGTTGGGCAAAGGTGGTGGTACATGAGTAGTTTTCCCAATTAATGGCAGGGTAGTTGAAATCACCCAGTATTAGGATGTTTGGTTGTATCTTAATATTTTCCAGTATGTTCAGAAAGGTGTAGTGAGAATCCTGGGGCATTGTGGGGGATCTGTAGCAAGCTACAGTTTGGATTGCAGTCTTACCTAGTGTTAGTTGCACCTGGAGAATTTCAGATGCATTGTGTTGGGCAACTAGCTTGGTGTTGTGAATATCCTTGGTGAATATGGACACTCCTCCACCTTTAGTGTTTCAGTCCTGGTTTGATGGCCGAAAAGTGTGGTAAGAGTTGCAGCTTGGTATTGCAGAGGTGCTCTCTGGAGCCTTGAACCAGGTCTCAGTTGCTGCACAGATATCAATGTTCTCCATTTTTAGGAGTGCCCCGAGAGAGTACATTTTGAGGTTTAGACTTCTAGCATTGAGTAGCATTACCTTCAGAGTTTGCATGCTTGTACCTGTTACGGTGGTGGTTTTGTCCTCTGAACTTTGCCTAAAAAAGGCACTATAGGGGTGGCAAGAGCCTTAGCCAGTAACCTGAATCCCAGGGGCGACAGGTGCAGACCATCTCTGGCAAAGCATCATGGTCTGTCGATCATGTCGCCCCAGGCAGACAGATACTGGATCCCCTTTGAATGACACCAGAAGTTTAGCCAATTGTTGAGGTCAATCATTTTGTCCTTATACTGTGGTATCATTCTGGGCAAAGGCAGGATGCTATTCAGGACTAGGGTCAAATCTGCCTGGGCCACATGATCCAAGAGCTCTTACATGTCTCTTTTCATGTAGTCCAGGAGGTATGTCTCAAGTCATTCACTCCATTATGGACAATGACAGAGTCATATTTGTACTTGTTGTGGAGTGACTTGAGTGTATGCATTATGTGGCAGATCCTGGCACCCAACAGACAGCTGACTGTAATTTTCTCCTTGTTCAGACTGGTGAGTGGGACATCAGTGTGCCTGACTATAGAGTCACCTATGACTAGAGTGATGGGTGCATTGTCTTGCATTAGGGGCTTTTGTTGGGTGGCACACTGGTGTTGTGAGCTATGTGACACTTTGGTTGTGATTGGTGTTTGTTTGCATTTCTGCTTCAGAGGTCCTTGTTGCTTGGGCAGGTTACTGTTAAGGGCCTCCACATATGTGGGTTTAGTGTTGCTATGTGTGGGTGTTGGTGGTGTGGGTTTAGAAGGGCTATGTATTGCTTGAGGTGTAGTGTGGGTGTTAACCTTCTCCTCTTGACTGTTTAGCACAATCTTGAGTGGAGAGAGCTTTGCTTCCAGTTTGGCTATATAAGTGCATCTCTCACAGGTTGTAGTGTTGGGTGGTAGGAGGAGAGGGTTGTCTGTGTCATGTTACAAGAAGAAACTGGAAACATTTGCAGGGAAATCCAGAGGTTTTTAAAATAGTTGGGAATTAACCTAAATTTGTTTATTGATGTAACATGAATTTTAAGAAGATGTTAGAAAATGATGAAACTTATATAGATTTACCACATACTAAAAAAGATATAAGGATGTTTAGTTATGGAATGTGTAAGATCTGTAGGTACATATATATTAGTCCCTTTATATTTATTAAACACTTGAACTACACAATATACTTAAATAAGAAATTTACTTGTAAGACCATTGGTATTGTTTACATTGGGTTTTGCTCAGGTTGTCAGGCTTAAAATATATAGGCATGTCCTCACCCAGTTTAGAGCAAAGAGTTAAAGAACATCTGTATTCCATCAAGACTAAAGATCACGATAATCCTTTATACAAACATACTATTGTTTGTGATAGTTACAAAAAGGTTTTATTTTCAGTCATTGATTAGTTACCACTTGACTTGAGGGGTGGTGATTACAAAAGTAAATTAAAAATTTTACAGACAAAATGGCAAATAAAGTTAAATGCTGACAAGCCCCCAGGTTTTAACATTAAATGTTTTTTTAAATAGAAGGTTACAAGTGAAGTAAAGTGTAATGATTTTTTTCTTTTTCTTTATCTGTTTGTATTACATATGCTACTTATTTTATGTATGTATTGTTGGTAGTGTTTCTTTATTTTTTTCATTGTTATATCAATTATTGCTAATTGGATGTAGAAACTGATCAGATGAGGGTTCCTTTCAGGTCTTTTTAAACTTGTGAATTTTTTAGTTTATTATTAGTTTTCTGAATAAATCTCTCTGATGAAAGCATAATAAAAGTTTTTAATGATTTTTTTTACCATTTTACAGGCATGTTGTCATTATTTTTTTGAAATGATTAACTATGGAAAGGTAGGCTCAGATGATTGGTTCCCTAAGTTTTTCAGTGTTTCTGACAGTTTTGTTGCTATTCCATTAAGAGCCACTATTAATACTTTGCTCTCTATGTATGTGTTAGGTTTGTTCCTTGACTTCTGGAAGATAACTAATGCCATTCCCATTTCTATATATGCCTTCAGCCTTAATTCAGAATCCTTCAGACCAACTGTGTGGTTCCAATTGCAATATTAATATGGAAGGCAAGCTTCCCAATTGCAGGACCACACTGAAGCATCTTACCCACTAGTGAGATCAGCATGGATTCAGATTAAGTTTTGTGCTGTATTGTGTATTCTAACATTATTTTCTTGTTAGTTTTATTGTTTTATACATTTTGTCTGTTAATATGCATTTACATTTATTTCTGTTTATTCTTTTCCACTTTAACAAAATCAAGACTGAAAAAATACCATATTAGTCCAGTTCACCTATTTATTAAATAAATAAGCAAATGTATTACAAAATATGGGGTTAATATATCAGAGCATCTAAAAGTAATTTTTGAAGAAGACTGTAGAGTGAAAGCAGTCTGTTAGCTGTATTGGAAATTATTTTCAAACCCTGAACTCCATTAAATCAATAAAAATTCAGTATTTTTATTGAGCTATTTCAAAACAAACAACATTTGCAAGTACTTTGTTATAAACCATTAGAAATTATCAGTTGCAACCAATGGTAGGAAATAAAATAAATCACAAGAACAAGAAAACTACATTTAATCCATAGGCTACCCTGATCCTGTACATTGACCATTTAGAAACAACTGGTCTATAACTTCTGAAAGAACTCCTCCATAATGTGTTTCACAAAAACTCCTTACAAGGCTGATTCCAATATGTTAATGCTTATCTGTCAGTGGGAAGACAGGCTCAGTATAATAATTTGTTTTCCTCGTAAAGCAAATCTGTGTGAGCCATTAATACGGCATTGTTCATATTTAGACAGATACGGATGTTCAATAATCCAATTATCAGTTTTTGTGTTTCATGCCATTGGGTGAAAATCAAATGAAATTTTGAGAAGGACCCAAAATTATACTTGCCACAATCATTCCACCAACTTGGACTATAGGAAAGCATTTTTTTATTTAACTTTAAAATAATAGTATGAGTTAAAATATTATATTGTCTAGACAGATTTTGAAGAGAATTAGTTTTATTAGATTATATTTTCTTTCTTTCCATATGTTGATAGACAAATATTTAATTAAATCCTTATGAAATTTCTTGAATCTACTTGGAATTGTATCTACAGATGTAATAATTAAATAAATACTTGAAATTACTTTTTAAATCTAGAGTCTAGAGATATGTTGATAGCTTTCAGGTTTTGTAGTAGGGTATTCAATTTCTGAAAATATAAATTAAGGCTATTGACATACACGCATGACTGACTTGATGTTTAGGATATTTTGTATATGTTGTATTACATTGATCCTTAGAAGGTATCTAGAATTAACTTGGTAACTATTAAGGATACTGACATGAATGCATTATTGACTTGATACCTACAGCTATAGCCTTTTGTATATCTAGTATTAACTTGATAACCGTGGCCAGCATTTTTGTGGCTGTAGTTTGTGTTTTGAATAATTCACATTTGAAATATCTCACAGAGAATAGGTTCATAGGTTCATAGGTTGGTACTAGACTATTGGCCCCAGGGTCTATACAAGCCTAGCCATAACGATTCCCTGCCTATTTCTTCCCACAGTATTTACTGTGCAAATATGGGTAGCTTTGTACTACCATGTTGGTTGGAAATTATAGCCAACACTGCAATGCCTAGTTAATTTTGATTTTATTTTGATATCTTTACCAGTGGTTTTCATGAAGTGATTCTGAGATGTGATAAGTAGGAATCTATATTCAAGATTGTTAAGAATATTAAACATCTGAAATGTTCTGCTGGCTTAGTCTATAGTGGACCTCCATAAATAATTTCAGTTATCAGTGTTCCAGAGAATTCGATTAATCAGTTTAATAATTATTTATCAGGTAATTTATTCCTGAACTCTTCATGTCATAATTCTAAGTCAGTTCATGTAATACAGGAAGATAGCCTTTTTGTAAAGACATCCATAAAATATTGGTTTTATTAATAAAATATGAAGTGGCTGATGTGGTCTTAATTATGCAAATGATCACAATGGAAAAATACAGTCCCCAGGATTCAGCAAACTTCCATCCAGGAATAGCTTATTCCTGCACTGAAGGGACTATTCCCATACAGCATGACAGCGCCCCATGCATATTCATGAAAGTGCACTGCTGTGCTGTTAAACGGACATGGTTCTGTGTATGAGTGCAGGAGGTGTGTGTGAGAGTAGTGCTCTCACAATACACATGCCCCATGCACACCAAAATTGTTGTTCGGCAATTTAAAATGAGTGAGAACACTCGTAACACCCCCAACCCATCAGGGTAAGAAATCTGGTCAAAGCCATAATGGACAATCCTCCCCACCAAGGCAAAAGTTGATAGAATAACACATGTAGCATAAGCACATTGCGCACACCTCCCAACCCATCATAGTAAGGAATGTGGACAAAACCTTAAGGAACAGTCATCCCACAAAGCAGAAATTTGATAGAATAACAGGTTCAGCATTGGCATGGATATTTTGAAATGTAAAAATAATAAAACACAATAAATACATTTTTTTTATACGTGCAATGGAGTTTAAGCATAGCTGTGCGGGTGTGCCTATTGCTTAGCTACACTTAGTCCAGCTTAAACAGCACAAGAAGTTAAATAGCAAGACACATCCAACATAAGTAGTACTGCAAGAGTGTAGTAGTTAGAGCGTATTCTTTGTAAGTAGTCATTATCAGTTCGATCCCCACTGGAGCCAATTTGCATTTTCTATGTGAAAGCAGTACATAAACATTTTTTATTTTATAATTAGCTACTTAGTAACATATATTTGTTAGCCAGAGTACTGCAATAGGTCCAGATGTGAGGTGTCAGTTTAATAAAGTTGTGAAACCCCCATATAAACTCAACTGCCCTATACAGTATAGTCACACATGAATAAATGTAATGAAAGCACATTGGGAGATTTCAGAGACAGTAACAAATTTATAATATGTAATGAATGATGAATAAATCCCATACAGCAGATAGTCTATAAAATAAAAAATAAGCAACGCTAAGCATTGCACAGCTTTGCTGACCAGGTGTAAGCATTGTGTACATATGAATGCTAAGCAATGAATAGCCCAGCTAAGTGGATTTGCCCATTGATAAACAATGCTGAACCTGCCCCTTTAAGCACTGCCAACCTTAGCTAAGCAGGTTTGCCCATAGCTTAGCTTAGCTCAGCATATTCAAAACCGTCCAATCACGGCAAAGGGCAGGAAATCGTTCATATTTAAACCCCGCAGGTGGGAATACAGCTCATAACTGGTTGCAGCTTCTCAGTGTAGACAGTATGGCAGGTGTTGGTGAGGGCATGTGCTTCCAGCCGCAACACTGAGGCATATAGGAGTCCAAGGTCATGGTAGGACTCCTGGTAAAAAAACATGTCGAGAGACTGCAGCAGGGCCAGTACCAGGGCTCCCAATATAAAGTGGAAGCCTGGGACCATCTCACCCATGATCACACCAGTGCCACTGGTATCCCTCGGACTGATGAGCAGGTCCAGCACCACTATGCAGATGTGAAGCTGAGGAAGAGGGAGCTCTTGGATGAGTGGGTCCAAGAAGCAAGACAGAGGGGTGATGTCCCAGCAGTGTGTAAGCATTCATATTAATAACTGTTTACCAAAGTCCAGCCCGTGTATGTCATGGATAGGTATGCCTAAATATTTCTCTATTCCCTTTATAGCCACAGCTGAGTGGGCTGTAAATCAGGAAACCCATGCGAGCAGGTCGCAAAGGCTGTGTTGCGAGGCTGGTGAGTAACAATCCTGATTGTAGTAGTCATACCAAATAAATATAAAGTAGTAGAAAGTCAACTGGCAGTATAAAAACTGTGTATGGGTTGTACTGAATAAACCAGACAATGTGACAGTAATAGTCCCATATAGGTAATATTTAAATAAAACTGTAACTTCCTGGCAATAAAGTTCTAAATCCTGGACTGGTTGTGTTTACTCTGGTATTGTATGGCATTTAGTGTAGCATTCTCTGAATAGTAATGTTGTGTTAACCACTGTTACCCACACTGTGCTACATAAAAATATGTCTAGGAATGTCTGTATAAGACTGTTGAAATTACAGGGTCATATTGTACAACCAAGAGAGACTTAGACAGAAAACAGTAAAGGAACAGACAGTGGTTTCTAAATGGCTCACTCTGATGAAACAGAAATTGTTGTATTTTTAGCAGACACAGCCATGGTTCAAATCCTGGGAGTGGTAGTAAACAGCATGCATAATTTTAACTAGGAATCTGGGAATATGGGTAGAAATATTCAGGTAGTGTTAACAAACATCCCCCACACACACACAGGTCTGTCAGATAAGAAAACTGTAACTGCCTGGCAATAAAGTTTTAAATCCTGGACTGGTTATGTTTACTCTGGTATTGTATGGCCTGACATGTAACATTCACCAAGATCTGATATCAGAATAGTACTGTTGTGTCAACCATTGTTTCTCACACTGTGCTACATAAAAATATGTCTAGGAATGTCTGTATAAGACTGTTGTAATTAAAAGGTCAGATTGTACAACCAAGAGAGGTTTCAAATAGCTCACTCTGATGAAACAGAAATTGTTGTATTTTTAGCAGGCACAGCCATGGTTCAAATCCTGGGAGTAGTAGTAAGCTGCATGTATAATCATACCACTCAATTATCCCAGAATGTCCAAATATTTGGCTCATATTTTTGTCCTGTTCCTCTTTTTTCCTGGCAAATTACTGGGGTGATCTCAGGATTGTAGTCACTAAATAATAAAATACATTTGAGTGTCAAACTTCAAATCCTTCAGAAAATGTATATTAAAACAAATCATGTTACTCTAGCAACTGTCTAAAAGTTTATAAGAGGAATATTCAAAATACGTCCATTTTTGTACCCCCATGTTGTCAAGCTTTGTCCACATGTTGTGCATTAAGAGATTGAGAGGTATGTGCA
Organism: Protopterus annectens; assembly: GCF_019279795.1. NCBI lineage: Eukaryota > Metazoa > Chordata > Ceratodontiformes > Protopteridae > Protopterus > Protopterus annectens. The sequence goes on along the minus strand of NC_056727.1, from coordinate 898,246,253 downwards.
TAATTTTAACTAGGAATCTGGAAATATGTGTAGAAACAGGAAGTGTTAACAAATTTTCCCTCCACAGGTCTACTAGGTAAGGGAAGTAGAATTTAGCTACTAGACAGTTGAAGTATACACTGTGTACAAACATACCACTGCCCAAATCAAGGCCATAGGGTATTGTAATAATACCTGCAGAGTAACGATTATAGCAATGATCATTAAAGTTGTGAGTACTGCAAGGATATTCAAGTTGTTAGTTGACATCTCTCTCTCCCCCCACCATATTTGCAACAATAATCTAAACACACAAATCAATGGGTATGTTTACACCAAACCTACTGTTGGGACATATGTCATATTGTTCAACAAATATTGAAATGTGTTTCTATTAATGTTCCATGTTGAAATACTATCATTGGTGGCCTGTTGCTATCAATGTAACCTGCATGCCATTGTAATGGCCACTGAAGTTCCATATATGCATGTGTTCTGTTTGCTATGCAACTGTTCCAAATATGTTGTCTTGGGTTAATAGGAATATCTATGCATGCTGTTATAACTAATCCTGGATTGTGTTGACTATTACTAACCCACATATGTTCTAAAACTGTAACACCACAGCATGTTTGGGAAGGCTGGTCCCGGTGGACCCACCTCTCCCACCTCATCTGGCCATGACACCAGGCCCCAGCACATCTGGGACACAACCCAGGACCTCCTTGTCCACTGGTCCTGCACCACCTTTGGGTGGGACCACCTCAGGGGATGAGGCTTTCCCCCCCTGGGAGTGGGCATGGACAGGATCCTGTCACTTGAAGCCAGGTCCAGGGTTTGGTGAGTAGCGAGCTCCGAAAGGAGTTTGGAGATCTGCTATGCCAGCTTGAGGGCCACGTGATGCAATTGGAGGGTCAGCCTGCCCCTCCTGCTCAGCTCCCAGCACAGCCACCTTTGGGGCCATGAAGGTGCAGTGGTGACTGCCCATGGGTGGGGTAAGTGGGAGTAAGCACTTTTAAGCAGTAATAAGTGGGATTAAGCCTGTTTGCATGGTGCTAAGCAATTCCTATACAGATTAAGCACTTCTATGGCTGTCTGTAAACATATTTAACCAGAAGTTAGCATTGTTTACCGCCATGCAAACCCATGCAAACCTGCTTACAACTGCTTAAAAGTGCCTTCATCACTCTGTATCCAACCACCCTTGTTCTGCCTAGCAACAAAATAATCAGCCCTGTCCAGTTATGAATCCAGGATACTATACACCATAGTCAGAGCAATGTACCACTACTCCATCAGAGCTGTACTACTGAATGTTTTTTTTTTTAAATATATCATTTAATACAGGTACAGAATACTATGGAACAAACACTGTGGAACAAGCATATTTATGATATATAAATATACAAATATGGATATGTATGGTGATAGATGCATATGAAAAGTGTATACATCAGATATATGTAGCTGTACATACAAAATTACACATATAGAATATGTACATATATATCATAAAATAATATAATGTATAAATATCAAACAAGAAATATACTGATATATCAATAGTTGTATATTAAAAAGAAATATAAAGAAATATATCTATACAAGGATAAATATATATTAATATAATATATACATATATATATATATATATATATATATATATATATATATATATATATATATATATATATATATATATACAGACATACATACATACATATACAGATATAGATATATATGCATACACACACACACACACACACACACACACACACACATATGAAATATATATATATATATATATATATATATATATATATATATATATATATATATATATATAGATATATGTGCATAACATGTACTGCAGTTATACCCAGCACCATACCTCCCCACCCCAAAGTGCAAGAGATCTGGACAAAGGCTGCAAATTGGGGGGGGGGCAATGGGCCAACACTAGGGACACAATATACATCCTGCAGGTATAAATGTAGAATGTCGCTACAGGAACAGGGTGTGTATCAGCATGCATGTTCAGAAGGATGCCAATTCTGAAACTGTAATGTGTGTCATCATATACTGATAGACATCCCCACATGATTACAGTGATTCACCACAGGAAGGACTAAAATTATACTGTTCAACAGACCAGAAATATGGGCAATAAACATTGACAGTCTGGAACAATCTGGCCAGTGACAGGTACGCTCAGAACAGCTTAGTGCAAGAAAGCATTACCAAGCCTGGCAAAGGGGGGGGGCATGAAAATGTGGACATATCTGACATACTGGTGTAGATGAGCTGACACATGTGATGCAGTAACACCCTCCTGTCTGTTCAAACATCTATTGAGTGGAATAGCACAAGTCCAAAACCCAGTGACTTCCCAGGAGTTAGTCATGTAAATCTTCACATCCCCCCACTGATGTGTCAGACGTACACAATGCTTATGTGGGCTAGACAACACTACACACCTGCCAAATATCTGGACATAACATCAGACTAGGGTAAATACACTGAGCTGCTAGTCATGTCACCAAGCACTGTCTACACTACAGGCAGACTGCCACAACACTATCCCAATGTACCTATGGGGGAGTACACATGTATTGCAAATATAGCAGGCACTACAGGCATGTAAAAGCACAGAGTAACAGACACCAGTGTGAAAGTGCATACCCACAACCAATCTCAACACAGTCACAATCACTTAATGGTAACTCATTAACCCTACATATACTGGCCCAATTCACAGTGTAGTCTGATGCCTGATTTTTTATGGGACATGTCTCAATCTGGTCCTACAAACATATAGGCTGATAGGGTATCAGAAACTGGAGCAGCATGCAATGTCAGACAGAACAGGACCAAGAACACTGAAATTTGCTTCAGTCTGTGCACAGGTCAAATAACATAATCACAATACATGGCTACATAATACAGACACTCTGTCAACAATCACCATAAGTACACAGACCTCACTACTGTACAGACTACAACAGACTGTCCAGGTTTTGTCCTCAAATATTAGGCCTCCTATACATTACATGTCTGGCAGTCTGATATATCACTGGTTTGATATCAGGAATTATGTCAGTAAATAATGGTATACTGCACATATCCACCTCTTACTGCAAGACATATGAACAAAGGGTGACAGACTTGGGGGACAGAGGCAGAAATACAGGGCCAATATTGACATATTGCAGTTATAAACTGAGAACATTGCTGGTGTAACAGGGTTTGTTGTGACATATCTCTTCTAAGGGATATGAAGTCAGTAACACACATGGATGTTACCATTTACTGACTATAATCATCAGAGTATGCTACTGCATTTATAAAGACAGACAATGTATGAGTGACACACCAAATCTAAGACTCCAAACTCTGGCCACTCTGCAGATAGCCCTACAGGTGAGAGGTTTCTCAACCACATAACACTGTCATGCCAGACTTTAAATCATGCAGAACAGCCATATCCACACAAACCATGTTAAACTAACATTACTTCAAATGTAGAACTGCAATACTTACATTCTGTCCCCATGTCTGGAACATCCCCCTGCAGTTGGCCTGTCTCCACAGTGTTTGTTGTAAGAAGTATTTCCAAGTGCCCTCTGTGATGCTGTCTGTCACACACCCACATGAAGTCCTGCTCACAGTGAAAGAGAAGGGTCAACACCCACTGGCAGTGCTTACTTATAGGGCTGTGTTTCCATGCAACTGGCTATAGGAATGATACCACAGCTGTTCCACATGCAATTAGCAGGTGGAGGACTCCAATTCGTGCATAGGCCATTAGCTGATCATGAGCATTACCTACCAATGTCAAGCTCCTGCCTGTGAAAAACAGATGCATTTTCCATATCTACTGGGGGAAGAAAGAAAGGATGAGAGAAACAGGCAAGTGTGTGTGTGTATGATCTGTGGGGGGAAGATATATCTGGGTATTATAATGGTTGCCTATATATACATTTATGGCTGTGGATTGTCTACAACAATCTCTACGGTGTTTGACAACTGTTGGCTTTGTAATGTGACATTGGGACATATAGATCCTCAATATGAAAATGTAGCAAAATACACGCTGCAATGGATCCTGTTATTACACAATCACACACCCCCTTGGCAGTACTGTGTTTAAAACCCTTATCTAGCTATATATTGGTACTACAGTGCAACACAGATATTACAGGTGCCATGGAGCGTATATGTTGGAGAGCTGTCCACAGCTATCTTTGAAGGTGAGTGACACCAGCTGCAGTGCTAAAGGGGAGAGGGAAGTGTAGGAAGTGTGAATGACCACAAAATTAGGTGTCAACAAAGACACACACACACTCTCACACACATTATCATAGTTGCCAGGACCAGGATTAGAACTCCTACCTAACTAGCGTGTTACACTATGGTATTATGCAATTATCACAAGCACCACAGAGCTTATATGTTGAAGAGCTGTCCAAAGGTGTCTTTGAAGGTGAGTGACATCAACTGCAGTGCTAAAAGAGGGGAGAGCGAAGTGTAGGAAATGTGAATGACCACAAAATCAGGTGTCAACAAAGATACACACACTCTCACACACATTACCATGACTAGGATTAGAAATTTAACCTAAGTAGTTTGCTGCATTATAGCATTACACATCTACTGCGAGCACCATGGAGCTTACAGGGCTGAGATTTGGCCAAAGGGTTATTTCAAGAGGATTAACATCAGCAGGTGTGCTAAAGTAAGCCACCAGCAGATGTAGTGGTGTAAATAGCCTCAAAATCACTTATTTCTGCACACACACACACACACACACACACACACACACACACACACACATACACACTCACACACACACACACACACACACACACACACACACACACACACACACACACACACACACACACACACACATTATCACAGTTACCAGGACCAGGATTAGAACTCCTACATAACTAGTTTGCTACACTACAGAATTATGCAGCTATTGCAAGTGCTACAGAGCTTATAGGGCTGATATTGGCCAAAGGGTTATTTCAATGTGCCTGACATCAGCAGACATGCTAAAGTATGCCAATGGCAGGTGTAGTGAGTGTGAATGGCCTCAAAATCATTTATCTCCACACACAGTCACAGTTGCCAGGATCAGGATTAGAACTCTTACCTGATTAATTTACTAAACTATAGTATTATCCAGTTATCACAAGCACCACAGAGTTTAAAGGGCTGAGACTTGGTCAAAGGGTTATTTCAAGGTGACTGACATTAGCAGGCTTGCAAAAGTAGGCCAATGGCAGGTGTAGTAAGTGTGAATGGCCTCAAAATATTTCACCTCTGCACACACACAAATACACACATTATCACAGTTACCAAGATTAGAACTCCTACCTAACTAGTTTTCTACACTACATTATTATGCAGTTATCGCAAGCACCATTGAGCTTATATGTTAAGGAGCTGTCCAAAGGTATCTTTGAAGGTGAGTGACATCAGCTGCAGTGCTAAAGGATTGGTGAGGGAAGTGTAAGAAGTATGAATGACAACAAAATCAGGTGTCAACAAAGTCACACACACTCTCACACACCAACACATGCATTATCACAGTTGCCAGGACCAGGATTAGAATTCCTACCTAACTAGTTTGTGACATTATGGTATTATACAGTTATCACAAGCGCCACAGAGCTTATATGTTGAAAAGCTGTCCAAAGGTATCTTTGAAGGTGAGAGACATCAGCTGCAGTGCTAAAGGAGGGGCAAGATAAGTGTAGGAAGTGTGAATGACCAGAAAATCAAGTGTCAACAAAGACGCACACACTCTTACACACATTATCACAGCTGATAGGGCCAGGATTAAAACTCCTACCTAACTAGGTTGCTACAGTACAGTTTTACACAGTTATCATGAGCAGCACAGAGCTTAAAGGGTTGAGATTTGGCCGATAGTTTATTTCAAGGTGACTGACATCAGCAGGAGTGCTAACATGGGCAATGGGAAGTGCAGTGTGTGTGAATGGGGCATGAATCATTCCTCTGGAAACACACACACACACACACACACACACACACACACACACACACACACACACACACTCAGTCACACACAACTTTACATTTGACAAGACTGAGTATACAAATGCTACATGAATACTGATTTGTACTATCGTGTTACACAGTTATCACAAGCACTACAGACACTACAGGGCTGAGGGCTACCAAACGGAATGTGTACAGTGATTGACATCAGCACATCATGTGATATAGGCCAATTGGATGTGTAGTTGGTAGAACAAGCCTCATAATGGAATTCTGTCTGTCACTGTCTCTCTCTTCCCCACATCTGTGTGTGTGTGTGTGTGTGTGTGTGTGTGTGTGTGTGTGTATGTTTGGCATATTATAGTGTGTTGGCCTTGGATATGTATGAGTATTCCTATCCAATGTGTGTGTGAAGCATGAATGGTGTACAATTTGGTGTGTGTGTGCACAGACATCTGCAAATGACAGATATGTACAGTCCACTGTGTTGTCAGACATGGGCTTCATTTCTCTAAGTGTAGGAGCATGCCCAGTATGACCTTCTGTATTGAGTGTGTGAATCCATTCCAGGTAGGGTAGTACTCCAGTCCACGATTTGGTGTTCTACACATACAGCTAGCAACCTGTTTCTGCAGGATATCTGTAGATAGGTTGACAATATGGGGTCACAATGGGCAACAGATAGGGTGATACTGTAACTACTGATGTCTGTGCTGCTTGTGTTACATGGTCGGTGTTATCAGAGATATTCAGACATATGTACTGTTTTACACTATGATGTATTATGTCATTGACTACTGACATATAATTATTTGCTCACAGTTATTTACTGGGAAATACAAGATGAGTGAAGCTGAGTCCAGTATTGTGGTCCACAGTCTACACATTCTTGCACACTCCTGCCATTCTGGAGGGGTAGCTACAGACACTTGCTGATGGGTCTGTGTAAATGGTCCAGCACCTTGGTACTATGGTGTCTGAGAATCCCCTTCTTGTACATATATTGACTTAACAGAATGGCCATAACGTGCTGTGGCCATACCTCTCAGCTGTACAGATTCATCCAGGTTACCCGGAGGCAGGGCTCATATATCTGGTCAGTTCCCCTTCACACTGTGGCTTACAAGCAGGTTTGTAGCCACCCATTACTGGGTTTGCAAGCAGGGGTAGTATGGGCACACATCAGAGTTTCAGACTTCACACACTCCATGACGTCCATGCGTCTACACCCCCCCAGTCTGTTTTTTTTAGCCTCTTCCTAACATTATGCGAGTGATATCTGATAAGTATCGCTATAGCTGACCCTTCATCCCAGCGGTATTTATGGATTGGTCCACAGTTCATGCAGTGGGACATGGGAGGCATGCTACCGGGATTAGTCAACATGGCCTTGCATTTGTGTTCTGTTGACTGTGTTAGGTTGTTAGTTGTGATCTCACACGATACCATACATTGGCACTACGGATGAAGCATAAGCTTTTGACAGAGGACTGTAGACCATTTGATAGTGATGCAGGCCATCTGTAGCAGGCCACTGCATTCTGTCACTCCTGCATTCCCAGGCTGCGAGCCAGTGGATTCCCTTGGGGTGACAGGGTAAGTGTGAGAGATGTTAATGGCAATAGTTCCTGTCCATATTGATCCATTGTTCTGGATGCAGGCAGGGTACTGCTTACAGCTAAGGACACACCTGCATTGGACAGCTCTTCAGCATGCTGCATTCTGTGGGTATTCCCATACAGAAGTGTGGTCATACTATACTCATTCCCAACAGCAAGGATATGACCTGTGATAAACCTGTGGCTGATGGTGGGCTGAGCTGAGTGCATGTGTGATATGGAAGCTACTTGCAGCTGACTCACAGATATACCTGGGACATTCCCCTTATGCTGCCTTGTGCAGGGGAATAGGCAGTCTCTCATTACTTCATAACTGTGTCTTTTGTGGTCTGCCAGTGATTGGCCAGACTACATCACTATTCTGTACTACATGGACAACTAATGTGCTGCTAACCTGTCTGTGCAATTCCAATGTTGTGTGCAGCTGCCAGTTAAATGTTATGCACTCTGTATAGGGTACTTCCACCTATGTACTGTGTGTCTATGGGCCCACATTCATGGCCTGTTCATCTATTACACGGTGACAGATATTGACATCTGGGCAGTGAGTATGGACGACTGCTGACATGGATATTGCTGAGAAGCATTGTGTTTGGCACTGCAGTTGTCAGAACATGGCCCTGTCAACCACAGTACTGGCCAAAGGCCACTGAGACACAACCCTCCATGCCTACATGCTGACCACTTCCAGACAATATTGAACACACAACAACCTAACACACAGACACCTGCATATTGTACACATGTAGCAATCTATCCTGTAGATTGGGCTAGCTCAGGTATTCTGTGCTCCACTGGTACTACTCCTCACACTTACATGTTACTGTATTTCTACATAGGATTGTGGGGGGCACACCTGATAACTTTAAACTATGCTATGACTGTGCTGGTATGTCAGGTACTCTGTTGGCTTCCACATAATTTTGTATTCTGACCTGTCATGCAGACTGGAGACATATCAGTGGAGTGCAGATCTTGGGTTTTATTGACCTACATTTCAGTTTCAGACTTCTTACCCTTCAGAACTAACATACAACAGCCAGTCCTGTTGTAGTCTGTCTGTGTAGGTCTGGAGGGGGGCTGTTCACCATTGCCATCAATTGGAGGCCTTAGCCCAGCCTTTCTTTATGGTCATCTACACATGTCCTGCTGGCTGAGGCTGGTGGTGGGTATGTGAGCCTCACTGACATGCAGTGGGATTTGTTACCTTGTCTAGTAATGCCTAGTGTGTTGACACCAGTATTTGTTATGGATTTCATGCTGCCCATATAGGTGCCCAGTATCTGCTGCCATCCCATTCAGCCGCCCGATTCCCTTGAATGCTCGCATCCATACCATAGATACAACTAGAAGAACATACTACTCCAGTCAGTAATTGATAGGAAGAGTGACTTACCTTGTGGCTTGGCCAGTAAAGAGGATGGTGCTGGAGGGCTAACTATGTTGGATGCACATAGTACAATCCCTATACATGGTAAAGCACAGGTAGTGTCATGGTTGTCATACCTTTTACTGTATGCGCGAGTCAGAGAGAGAGGTGTCATTACCTGGGTCCCTAACGTGTCAGTGTATGTGCTATGCGTTGCCTCTTTGTCAAGGCCTGGGCATGCTGGGCATGCCTCCTTCTGCCTACATGGGCAGGCTCAGGTGGTTCCTCCTCTGAGTCCCTCTGTGCCTGTGCTGGCTTGGCAATGGTGGGGGGCTTTGTGGTCTTGCCCCATGCTGTTCCTGTTGCAGCTGTTTCCGCAGGATCATATTGTGTAGCATGGCACATACTATAAACATTTGTGTACATGTAGCTGGAGAGTACTGCAAGGCTCCACCGGATATGTCCAGGCAGCAGAACCATGACTTGAGCATCCCAAACACATGCTCCATTATGATTCTGGTTTGTACGTGTGCCTCATTATGAAGTTCTTGTTCAGGTGTGTGCGCATTTTTAGTGTGTAGCCAGCATCCCCCACTAGGTGGCCATATGGGATGTCCCCACTGGTAAATGACTGTTACAGCTGTGTCATATGCCAGATGTGGGAGTCATGATAGCTTCTAGGGCTGCCAGCACACACATTCAAGATAATGCCAAGGGCATCACACATGACCTGGCAGTTGATGGAGGGTAGCCCTTGCAGTTTATTTAGACCCTACCCCACTCACCAGGTGGTTGATGTGTATGTGTGTGGAGTCTATAGCACCCACTACCTCAGGGTATTCTGCTATTTGGTGAAAGAGATGCATAGTGCTGGTCAATGCCTCATGGGTGATGGGAAAATACATGCGCTCAGTGGCATGTGCTGACATAGCATTCAGGAACTGGTAGAGTACCCTGGATACTGATGCCTGTGAGATCCCTATGATATCCCCACTTGCCCTTTGGAAGGTGCCTGTGGCTAGTATTCGTAAGCCTGCACATGCCTTGGTATCCACTGGAATGGGTTCCCCTCTGTTGGTTCTGTATGTGAGGCAGGGCCGGCACAGCTCAACAATTTGCTGTAGAATGTCCCTGTCCACCCTATAGCGCTCCACTATCTCCAGCTCATGTAGGCCCTGGTAGGTTACCCTGGGTCTGTACACTCTTCTCCTCCTCCTCACTCTGGGATGGTCATCAGCATTCACATCCTCACCACCCTCAGCCACTTGCCCATATTGATGTATGAGAGTGACAGCAGCCCCTATCATTTCCCTGTCTGTGTACACCAGTGGTGTAGAGTTTGTGGGAAAAAAACAGAGTGAAAGAGGTTTGCATAGTCTATAGTACTGTGCTGGGCTGGGCTGCTGCCTGTGTAATTGGCTGATTCTAATACATTTCACCTGCAGCTATGCTAGTTCTCCTTGATTGCCTTCCTACTGCTGTTTTCCCTTCCCATTGCCTTCCCGTTTAAGCCCTGAGGTGCACCGCTCATACCCAGTGCTCATATGTGAACTGAGCTATTTCCTGTTTTTTTTTTTTTTTTTTGTTTAAAACCCTGTGCATGGCATGCACACCCATTTAAGCAGGGAAAACAGTGCTCAACAATGTGAGACACACCCCTTTCTTAGCTCTGCTTAGCTAAGAGCAAACACAGGCCGCAGGGCTCAATAAGTTTACACCAAGCATGACTCACCCCCTACTGAAGTCTTCCTCGTGTCCTGCCTACATGGCTCCCTATTCCTGCACCTGCACGATTAGGTGCAGGCTTCCAGTAGGTAGAAATCTGTGATTCAGTATAGGTCTCTTCATTTGCATACCCCAGTGTGCAGGTCCATAGTTACAATTCCCAAGCACACCCTTTCCCCTTGGCAACCAGTGCTCCCTTGTCTTGTTTACATTCTACCTGCCATTGACTATAATGGCAAAATGCATATTTCTGTTAAATGGCAGTTTTTCCCATTTTTTTTTTTTTTTTTATTTTCAGCACCCCCTTGTTTGTGTGCTGCTGCCCTTAGCTTAAACGGCCGGGATCAGCCAAAAAAAATAAAAGTTTTATTTTTATAAAAATTATGTGCCTTTTAATGCCAATGGCCTTATATTTGGCTATTGGCTTGTCTGTTCTACATAATACATGCTTTTCACAAGCTGTCATGCCTCCGTTTCGTCAGATGCAAAAATGTATTTGGCTCCTAGCCGAATACATTTTTGCACTGACACTGTTCCTATAATGACTCTGTTCAGCTTGCTGGATCACAAAATCACCTCATTTGCATGGTTTTCACCAGCAAATGAGGTGATTTGCATACTGAATGGAATTCCATGCAGAATAGTATAGGGCCACTCGTGCATGTGAAAACGGCCCTATCCTGGATCACACAGCGACCATGTTCCATGCAGGAGCTGCTATACTGTTCCTGTACAGAATCTGGCCATTTGTGAATCTGGCCCAGTGTTCACGGTGTCAAATACCAATAGAGAATAACATGTCCACTCATTTATTTTAGCTTCATAATTAATTTCATGCCCATTAATTTGGGAAACTTGAGTTTGATTTTTGTGAAATTATCTTTATTATATTTTTGAAAACTCCATTCCAGATATGAGTAAACTAAATCACAACAATTATAATATTTTTATTAGTAGCTGCTGCAGTTATAAACATATTCCCTTGGATCACTTGGATTCAATAGCACTAAGTGTACACTATGTCTACACCATTTTTAGTGAACAGACACTGGTATAACTCACACCTTCTTCCTCCTAATTTTAGTTTTCCTACTGATTTTCTTGCAGCTTTAAATATCAAGGGGGTTCATAAAGGTTACCACAAAGTGTAGACTACCTTTGCACTTACCATATTTCTTCTTAGTGACTAGAAAGCTCAAAAAATGAGGTAGGGATGTTCATCAATACAAAACGTGTACACTTAGTTTAGGCATTAATGAGTCTGGCCCAAATCTTAATGCGGGTCTATATTATAAGAATGAATGCTTAAAATGTCGAGCACCAGTTTGTTGACACATTTTAAGCAAACACTCTTATAAGTGAAACCTATAAAGATCTAAAACTTTAAGTTTGAAATGTTATAGTTGGCCAACACACACAAATGTAGCAGTGATGTAAAGATGTTTACATTATGAATTATGCATGTTTACCTTAATTGTAGTGCTATCTCGGAGTTGGTATATATAATTAGCAGGGGACAAAGGGGGCGTAGCCCCCATGCAAAAATTAGAGAAAAATTAGTGCATGTGTGTTAACTGGTTTGTGTTTCGGGGAAAAGTGCCATTTTGGTGAAGTGTAATTTTGAAGATTTACTGTTGGCGATTGGTATGGTTACTTCATTTACTTTACATACAGGAAAGATTGTAGCATATATTATGGTGTTCGTTACAAGTGAAATTTACTGTGTTTGCAGTTCATGTTCAATGCGGCAGTGGGGGATTGGTGTTGGGCAGCTAAAATATTTCGAGTATGTCAGCTTTTGCTTATAAGAGCATTCGCTTAAAATGTGTCGACAAAGATGTGTTCGACATGTTAATTTTCCATTCTTATAATATAGATGCTCTTAATGCATATTATTTTAAATCCAATCATCTTAGCTTCATTAGTGGTTAATGAATAACACAAGTCAACTTATAATGATAACACTTCATAAAAATTGACATTAACAGTAGGTAAGTATTAACATCATAATATTTCAATTAGCTTCAGAAGAGTAGCCAATTTTACTTACACCACAAATTTGATCAGTACATGCAACCTAGCTGAGATATAGTGATATTTCCAAATAAAGGACAAACCTAAACTAGCAATGCACTGATATACTGTTAATAAAAATGATTAAAATATCTATTATGTAACAGCTTACTTCTTCAAATAACATCCACAAAATGCATAATCCATATCAATACTCATCAATGTAAAGGATCACCTTGCTCTAACAAAATGAAACCTCCAGGTCTCAGTTTACAGGCTTCTCCACTGCATGTCATGATATCCACAGATAACACTCATGATGAGCTTCCAACTCATCCTTTTAGTCATACACTTGTAAGTAAAATCTTATCAGAGATAGCTACAGTGCCTTCCAGTACTCTAATTTTTCATTATGGCAAAATCATCTATAGCTAAAGTTTAGTAACTACTTTGATAATGTTAAGTATCCTGTATCTAGTCCCTTTTACAGAATCACATTATGTAATACATGTTTTTCATATATTAGTACTCAACAGGAAATGAATGAGACTGAGATTGGGCTGAGACTGAAAGTGGTTCAGTGGGATCAGTATTGTACCTCATTTAACAAATTGTATAGATAAATAAATAAAACGGGCTGACCTAGCCTAGAGTAGATAACTTAGACTATAATACAGTATAATACATTGCTCTGTGGTCAGTGCCCTAATATAATGCATCACATCCTTGTTGATAAATGAATAGTATCAACCCATATAACAAACATCATTTAAATATAGTAATTAAGAATCAAATATTGACAACAGTGGTGATTACAAGAAGGAAGGAGGAGAGAAACAAATTGCATCCTTTTCATTCACCCTTAACATATAACATAATCACTCATAGAGAACCAGCCATCTGCAATACCCCTTTCATAATTATGACATATTTGGCTTCTATTAGAGCAGTCCATACTAAGCAGAACTGCATCTACCATTCTCCACACTTCTGGCCATAACCAATGGACTGAGTCAGGCTGAAAGGGTGACGAAAGGATTTCACCAAGCAGGAATTTACACTTCTCAGCAAGCATCTAAGGATATTGTCAAGGCCAATGGAAGTACTGTTTTTAGTAGGGGATAGTTTCAAAAGGACTTTTTCAAAAGGACTTGGTCTAAATTGATCTCAGGAGGGATGTATAAGGGGGGATTGGAGAGGCTGGGGAGAAGGTGGATGGAATGAAGCTGAAACAGAATTTCACTGCAAGAATATTTGCAATACCCTTGGGTTAGAGAAGAAGGTACCACAGGAGATATGTTCAATACAAAACTGTATTTATTTTATTTATTTATCCTTTGTTGACCAGGTTAGTCCCACTAGGCTAGTAGCCTCTTTTTAGGGGAGACCCAAGGTGGTATTTATACTACTAGGGAGCTTTTGGGAACCTCCCCTACTCTTCACATACAGGAACTCTTTTCAGTGTGGCACTTTCTGTCTTCCGGTCCAGATGCATAAGCACCTCGGAGAAGCAGGAAGCCGTTATAAGTGAACATGGAGGTTGGAGAAAATAATGCCAAGAGGTTTTTAGCTTATGGTGCTGTTATTTGGGCAGTGGAGGTGTTTGATTCATTGGAGAAGGAATCAGTGGTGAAGGAGAAGTTGAGAGGAGAGTATGGTGTGACGGAAATGGTGGAAAAGGCAGTCAAGCCTTTTCAAAGGCAGGTTAAGGTGTTGGATGCAGCAAATATGGACTCTGAAGATTTGCTCCAGCAGACTGTATCTGAGTCAGAAGCTACAGCACAACAGTGTGTTGTTACAACCCTCCAGCTGGGAGGGTTGCAGGATGATATAGTACTGGACATGGTGGAGGAAAGTGAGCCAGAAAATGAAAAGGACATGTGGGGAGAAATGATGGACACAGAAGGAAGAAGTGCAGCAGAGTGAGGATATGCAGGTGGGAAAAAATCATATGTGAATACAGTGAAAGACAGGTTGCATAGTAAGAGAGAAGAGAAAGAAATAAGTTTAAAAACTGTTTAAAGTTCAGATTGAAAAGAAGGAAGACACAGAAATGGACAGATATAATGTATAGGACAAAGAAATTAATACACTGGGGATTAAACCAAATGAGGTAAGTGTATATATTCATATTAATAAAGAGACTTTTTGAGACATTATTTTCAAGACTGGGCAGATAATGGAGAAATTTATAGAGGAATATGTGAAAATAAAAAATTGTTCACCATGAAACTTATATATATATATATATATATATATATATATATATATATATATATATATATACTCAATCATTTCTTTAGGGAAACAGAAAAAAAATAATATTTTATTTAGGACTGAAGTTGAAAAAGAGACTTTAAAAAAAAGCATTTATTAAATGTATGCAATGAAGTACGATATTAGGGGTTTATGGACTGGGATGTGGGATTGTAATGTGATATTGAAGCTGGAAAAATAGTATTGTGCATATTCCACGTATTAGTAATGTTGAGGAAGATAGAGGCTTAGGTAATATAGGGGATAGCCAAAAACATGTTTTTTGTGAGAAAAAAATGATCATTTAATTAATAAATGTGAGAAAAGAAGATGTTTTTCATGTGGGGGACATGATGCAAGGAATTGTGAACCAAAATGTTATAAATATAAGAAATTAGGATATTTGGGGGGGGATGTGAAGAAAGAGGAAATGAGGCAGATTCAGACATAATAGAGGATATAGCAGACCGAGGTAAAAAGGATAAAGTTATAGAATAGCTGTTAGAAGCAGTAGAAATTGAAAAACAAAAGATAATAGCACTATGGCTAGAGAACAAATAATACAAAAAGATGGAGCAAAGGAAGATTTAAATATAGAAAATATTGAAGAAGAAGAGTCAGGGTTAAGTGATAGTAATGATGTTAAATGGAATATAGTTAAATAAAAAGAAATTATATTGGCAAAAGGGTGAGATAAAAGAAAAGGAAGAATATGGAAGACCTCAAAAAGAAAAAAAGGAAAGGATGAAGACATATTACTCAATGTAGAGTTAGGTATAAAGTTCTGGCTTTAAATGTGAATAGTTTTAAGAAGTTGGAGAGAAGAATATGGATTTTGGAGTGGTGTAAAAAGTTAGATAGTGATGTTATTATACTACAAGACTAGATTTTTGTCAGCATTAGAAAGATATCAAAGAGAAGTGTGGTGGGATAAAAATTCTGTGTGGAATTTTGGGAAAGAGACTTGTTCAGGAATTCTTGTACTATATAAAGAATCAAACTGATAGAAGTTACAATTGTTACAACAAGTAGAATTACTGTTATTGACATAAGATGGATGGAAAATATTAGAATTATTGCAATATATGCATAAGTAAAAAAAAAAGGAGAGAGAGAGAGAGGAGATGATTAGTAAGATAATCCAGTACATAGCAGTTAATATGGAAATAATTGTAGCAGGTATAGCTGGCCTTAGGCATGGGCCAACTAGGTGGCTGCCTTGGGTGCCGCTCTAGCATGGGTGCTTTTCCAGTATTTATTTGGTGTACGTATACCAGGATGGGGGCACCGGGTGGTGTGGTGGGGGGTGCCATGGAGCCCTTTTGCCTAGCGCATCAGTTGGTCTAAGGCTGCTCCTGGCAGCAGGGGATTTTAATTGTAATTTAAGACAACAAAACAAGAAGGCATATAATGTCAAATTAGTAAAGGCCATTATAAAATATGGACAGTTAAAATTTTGTCTAGAGACTTGGATCTATAGAAGAGGAGAAAAAAGAACATAAACTGATTAGTTTTTAATGTCAGAAAGTTTAGTAATAATTAAACAAAAATGGTACTGCTGACAGGATTTTCAGATCATAGGGCAATTTGGACTATAATAAAAGGAAATGATTATATACAAATAGGGAAAGGTATACAAAGAATAAAAGAAGTGAAATTGGATGTTACAGAGAGAAAAGATGTTATAAGATTATGGCAAGATCATGCTGAGATAAGAGAATTTTATAAAGATTGGTCAGAATGATGGTTAAATTTCAAACTGAAATATGAAAAGTGCTATATGACATGAAAGAAAGAGATAATATATATGGAAAAAAGTAAAGTATAAAAATTTAAGTAATGACATGCTCAATTGTTTAGAGAAGAATGATGAAAAATTCTTTATTAACCAACAAAACATATATGAATTGAATAAGAAAAAATAGAACATTTATTGTATGAACAAAGATGTTTTTGAAAGGAAAAGAGAATAATAGTATAATGAGCAAAATGAAAGATTATGCAGGTAAAATGCATACTACACAGGAGGAAATTATGAATATAGTAAAATAACATATTAGGACATTGTTTAAAGAGCAGAGCACAAAGACATGGAAGGAATGGAAGGTGTGTACTTTTTCTGAAATGGACAATACGGACTGAGAAAAATAAATAAAAATAGAAGAACTAGAACAGGCATTAAGAGTATTGAATTTAGATTCAGCTGCAGGTCCAGATGGGGGAGAAAATAGGATGTAGAAACATTTGACTGCAGAGCACAAAATGGTTTATAAAGGTATTAAATGAATGGTTGAATAAACATTTTATATATAAAGAGCTATGTAGAGATGTTAATAGGTTTATATGGAAAAAGGAGACGAGGAAGAAATACAAAATTGGAGACCAACTGAATTAAATAGCATGGATTATAAGAAAAAATAGGTAATGTAAATGAACACTTGTTTGGTGCAAAAGGTAAAAGGTTTCAAGATTTATTACTGATAATTAGGGAATTAGTAGATGATATAATAGAAATGTTCTGGCAAAAGTTATGATAGAAGATTTAAGCAAAGTTTTTGATTCAATTTATCATTCAGTATTATGGGACATGTTTGATGTATATAATATAAACACAAAGATTAAAATGTGTGCATTTTAGCATATAACTATAATATAGTGAAGATTATGATAATTGGATTGTTGAGAACAGATGTACAGTAAGAGAAGGGTATTATACAAGATTATCCTTGAGTGATACCTTATTTGTATTAGTAATGAACATAATATCTATGTATATGAATAAGGAGATGGATGTTATGAGCTATACTTCTGATGAAGGGATAAAAATACCTATTTTGCTAAATTAGCCAGATGATATTATTATTATTATAAAAAATGCAACAAGTATGGACATAGTGATAAAACAAATGCAATAAATTATTCAGATAACAGGTTTTGTATTAAATAAAGATAAGCTTCAATGTTTAGGATTTGAAGGGAGGATTGGTGTAATCAAATTTAATATGATAGAAATTAAAATTCTTGGAATTAATTTTTGGAAGAGAAGAATTTATAAGAACCTAAATGGAAAGAGAACATAGAGGAAATGACGCTAACATGTGTGTTCTGGAAGTCTTTTAGGCTTCCATTTTATAAAAAAAATGTTTATTAAATTAATTCCATTTTATCTAAAATTACTTATTTAGCTGGTGTTTTCAGTATTCTTTTGAAGTTCGAAAAATAAATATATCATGTTATATTTTCCTTTTTTGGGGGATTGAGATTGAATGTGGCAAAGAGAGGGCTTTATATGTGAAAAACGATAAAGGAGGATTGGGGTTAACCAACCCTATATTGTATATGGCTTCTTTGAACTTGTATAAAATAATGAAATGTTTAAGTGACAATAAGCTTTCCTTATTAACAAAAATATTGATTGAAGTATAAAACAGAATGGTAAATATTTTTCAGTTCAAAAAAGAAAAATGTGGTATAATAAGGAAATAGAAAATTATCAAGATAAGATTATCTTGTACAAAATAAATATGAAAAAAATCGAAAAGAAAAGAATGGTATAATAAAATTATGGACAAATATTATAGGATATAACCATCAAAAGATTTAAATATAGAAAAAAACACTGTAACAGAATGAATGGCAAGACATAAGGGAATTATAGAGTGTCAAGATTTTTTATGGAGGTTTACTATGCAAAATTACTTGCAAGGTGACTATGCCTTATAAAAGTAGAAAAGATAAAGTTTGTATTGTGGTGACTTTGAAACTAGTGCACACCTTTTTATAGACTGTAAAGGAGTCAAAATGTTATGGAAAAAAATTCTAGATAAGAAGTATGTGGAAGAATTTAAAGATGTGAGTAATTTAAATATGGATATGATTGAATATGGGTTTTATAAAAACAAAAGTAAAAATGGGGGTTGAAAAAAATTGATAAAAAATGTTGTATAAATTATGTCAAATTTGAAATCAGTGAGTTAAAGAAATCACATTTAATGAAAATGGGATTTGGCAATGATATTAGGAATGCTAAGGTTTTGGTTGTGGAAATTGGAGAGGGGGCCAAAACCATAACAATTTAGTGTTTTTTTTGTACGTACTGGATGAAGGAATTGAAGAAGGAAAGATGTGGACTTACAGTTTAAAAATATTGCATATAGTATAAATAATAGAATATATATATATATATATATATATATATATATATATATATATACATATATAGCAAATAAGTTGGAATATAAATGATTATGATTGTTATAAATAATTACTATTGTTTTAATAAAGGATCCTTACTCTTTTTGATAGGTGCTGTGGAATCTTTTATATCCACCTGAGCTACCACCAACTTGAGCAGATGGCCCTTGTTTTAATGGCACACTCAGGAGTGCAGTACCCTCTCTTATGCTTTATTGCCAAGCTAGCAAAATTGATCTACCTGAAAGAGAACCCATAGCCTTCTATACCAAAGGCGAGTCTGCTATCTGTTGCATACATGTTACATTTGAGCTTTCTAATATTGTTGAAAAAGGCATTATGGTTGTCTTTTGAATTCATTGCAATCTTAAATTCATAGCTGGCCTTGCATTTCCTAAGAATAACTTTGAGAGACTTATTAGTTTTAAAGCAGTTTTATGATGATCAAGTGGATATCTTTTGGTGATGCCCAGGTGCTTTTTTCTTTTTATTATAGAGTTTATTGATGGAGTATTTCTACCATACAGGTTTAATTATGAACAGTTGCAGTTATGTTTATGATGGATGGGTACGGATACCTCAATGGTGTTATCAAAGGGGGAGTAAAATTCAGAACAGTAAGCAGCAGCCTCACTTATAAGGCTTGTTGGAAAGCAATATCATTTGTGATTAACAAAAAGATCAATAAATATTAAATAACCAAGTCTGGAGTAATCCCTGAATGCCGATGCATTACTCAGGGCCACAAAGAAGATTTCATGGAGAAATTCACATCAAGATGGTCAGAATTGACTAGGGAGGGGGTAACAAGTTGGATGATACAACTGGGAGAATTATTTTTGAGGATGCCATCAAGAAGTTGAACACCTCTGATAGGTACAGGGGCAATTTAGTCAACTGTATTGCCATTTACAAAGTCTAGAAATATCTGAGTGTATTTGTAGGTTGTAGTAAATATTTTCCAGTTCATGTACAGCTAGATAAAGTCACCCTTACAGAAAGTATTTGGTTTAACTATTATCATTTATATCTGTTTTTCTATTGAAAATCTTGGAATATTTTATTTACATTTTAGTACAAGTACAGGTCTCTAGCTCCTCCTTCGGGTCACAGGTAATTAACTTCTAAATCCTACGACTCACTAACAGCTAAAGCTTTGTTGTCCTCCAACAAAAATGTGTAATACTTTAACATATTGAACTAAAATAAACACTAGAATCAAACAAGAAAAATATAAGAATCAATATAAAGAAAACAAGCCAAAAATTAGCTAAGAAACAGTGTAGGGAAAATAAACCAAAAGTTTACCTTTTTCACAAAGTGGCCTGTTTGGTGGCAAGGGCTACTCTGTGAGGTTTCAAATATTCACCAACTCATTTTTAACATGCAAGCATACATGCAAAATAGAACATGTATTTGCCATGATCATTCTCCCAAAAACTTCATCTTCTAGATAAGAAGCCAACTGGTATACAGAGCAACCTTTCTGCTACTAAATATAGATGGAATTTCACCACAAAAAAAAAAAAAAACAGAAAAAAATACTTGGCAACACACACACACACAACCCTCCCCCCCACACACAAAACAAACAGAAAAAAAAACTTAGGACCACCAAACCACTTATGGCCACAATCAGATGCATGTAGTAGTCAGAGAAGTCTCAGTAGTCAACAGAGACTAGGCTAAACACCTGGAAGCTGACTGAAGTGAAATAACAGAAGTTCAAAGAAATACTCAAAGCCCTAGTAGCTCAGGAAGAAGAGGAAATATGTGGAGTCAAAGAAGAATGGCAACATCTCAAACAGCATGTATGAAAACTACAGAACAGATATGTCACTGAACCAGGTGTGGAAATAATGTACATTAGGAAAGCTGGTGGTGGAATGCAGAAAGCTAGAAAGTTATCATAAGAAAGAAGGCATGCAAAAAGAAATGAGATATAGAAAAGATGTACCAGGCTAAGAAGGAGTACAGCTGAATATGGCTGAAAAAGTAAGGAACTAATCGATCAGTCACAAGGCATTACAGGCACTCTACCAGCTTCTCAAAAGTGACTCATCAGGTGTCACAAAGAAACTCAATCAGGTTGTAAGACAAAGACAAAAAGTTAAAGACAATAGACATCAGACACCATTCATAATTGATACTAGCAGCAATCTACTCAACAGTCCTGAAGACATCAAAGGCAGATGGAAGGAATACTTCCAGAACCTTCTGAATGAAGAAAACCCCACAGCCTACAACTAAAGAGGAAAAAGAAACAACCCTAGAAGAAGTAAGAATATAAAGAAAATTAAGTCTGGGAAAGAAGCATGCTCAGATGAAGGCATGGCAGATATGATCAAGATGTTGGCTGAGTTAGGTGAGAAACAGCTTTTAAGAGTACACATCATGCTATGGAGAGAAAGGTGTACACCATATGACTGGCAAATATGTATTCAAGTGCCAGTATACAAGAACAAAGGAGACATTCACAAATGTGAGCAGTACATAGGTGTCAAATTCCTATCACACTTCATAAAAGGGCTGGAAATGGTGACTGATAAAGAAATGGGCAGAGTAGTAAAAAGTAAGATGGGAGGTGAGCATTTAGGATTCAGATCAGGGTACAGCACAACTGACCCAATATTTACTATGAGACATAATGTAGAGAAGAAGCTGGAGTTATGGAATGATTCCATCTGGGCATTTCCAGACATGGGGAAAACATATGAGATGGTCCTAGAAATCTTGAGATGGTTCAAAGTCCCAGAAACATTGGTAGCATTAGGGAAGGCTTTATACAGGGACCCAAAGACAAAAATATGAATAGTGTTCAGACTTCCAGAGAGGTTCCTTATGGGATTGGGTGTACAACAGGGTTCAGCTGTGAGCCCAATGCTGTTTGTAGTGGTAATGGACTACATCAGCAAACAGGTTGGAGGGGATAGATCAACAAAGCTGCTGTATGCAGATGATGTCGCACTAGAAACAGACTCTGAAAAGAGCTTTCAGCAAATGACAAGGGACTACAGTACAAAATCGATGGCACACATGGGTTGAAAATATGTACAGATAAGACAGTTGTCATGGCAGCAAATGGATGAAATCAGAAGAAGTTGAAAATTGTGGCAGAAGGGAAAATAATGGAGCAGACTAACAGCTTCAAATATTTGAGGTTTCTCTTTAGATAATGGAAATTTGAATGACGAGATCAGTGCTGGAGTCAGCGTTGCTGCAGCAAACTTGCACAGAGTCTCAGGGTTAGCGCTGAAAAGTGATGTGTACAACAAACACAAAAAGTTGGGCAGCAAAGGCATTGCAGTTAAGGAAGCTTGAGGTGATAGAATTAACCTACCTGATATGGGTGGCAGGATGCACAGTGTGAGAAAGATGAAGAAATGAGAACATCAAAACAGAAGTCAATGTAGCCTGAATTGCAGTGAAGGGCAAGGAGAACAGATTACAGTGGTTCAGTAACATGTGCAGGAAAGCAGAAATTGATTTGGTGAAGAGGAAAGCAAGATGAATTGAGGATATCTAGCCAAGAGATGGATGGATTGTGTGAGAGAAGAACTGTGACAGTCAGCATGGATAGATTGTGCGACAGAAGAACTGTGACAGTCAGCATGACTACTGAAGAAAATGAGAGTGTGGCACTGAATCAAGAAAGGTGTGACAGCTGATGTAACACTCTGATTCCAGGTAGAAAAACATGGGAAAAAGGGGACTGATGATGTTGATGACACTAATGATATTATTTTTTATTTTCCTTTTTAATTTGTCATTTTTTAACAAAGGAAATCTACTTATCTTCAATTAGACACTTACAGACAATATTTAGTATGAAACATTAAGCCTCATTGAACATATATCCTAAAAATGCCATTTTACTGTATTCTTCTACATTGAAGTTGGATGTTATGTCCTTGTCTATTATTGCCATCTTGTGAGGACTCATTACTGTCTTCAGGATACCAGCCCTGTGGCATGGACAAAAAAAGCCCTGACTGTGTTTGGTTAGTGGCTTAGTCATCTGTTGGAGTGACTGGGAGGGTTAGGTGGGTGGAGTTGTGGGCGTCTCTCATTTTAATATCTAGTGGAGGCTGGAGATAACATATTGATGGGCATCTCTGGTAGATGGAAATAGGGTGGAGACTTCGCTGAGTTGTCGAGGAGGCAGGGTGATACACCACACATCTCTATTTTACACCGAACTGTTGGGCATACCCCTAGGTCTGCAGAGGGATGGGGGGTAACAAGGGGTAGTCCTTAAATGTAACCCACCCGATGAATATGTGACAACATGACCCCCTAGGACATCCTTAGGATCCTTGCTGGCCCCAGAAAAATTTGCATACATGGGAGTGCTGGCAGTCCCAGAAAGGATGTGGGGACCTGGAATGACTGCCCAAAGGAAGAAAGGGGAGAATAATAAGAGGAAAACAATTCTTTATTTAACAATAGTAAAAATATAGTAAAACAAATCAAAAATAAATCATGCTGGAACAAGGCAAATACAGGCAACTCACAAAAGTCTCTCCAAGCTTCTTGACAAGTCTTTATTAAACAGATGTAAGTTCTTTCACAATGTAAAACATTGCTTCTTCAAAGAGTAAATAGTACAACTATGATGTTTAGCTTTGGAAGTACCATGTGACATATGTGTAACTGATATTTTGATAATATTTTAAGAAACCCAATGCTTCCTTTGCAACAATGTGAAACTTTTAGAGCTGACTAAATCCTCCCAGAAGCTATCTTAAAAATGAAGACAATTAGCTTGTTTTGATGAATTTTAAATCATTTTACAATGAACAAAAACAAATAGTAAAGGCTGTTTGAGAACTATTACTTTTAAGATGGAGCTATAAAGTTTATAAAATTTGTGATGACATCCCACCAAGCGATCTAGCTATCTTGACTTCAGTGAAATTTTGCTGGTTAGGCAGAAACTAAATAAATAAATGGCATACAATATAGGAATTCAAACTAAAATTATAAACTTGAGCATTTTCAAGTTATAAAATCAAAGCAGCCAGAGTTCCTGGTAGGCTATCATCACAAACTTTGCAAACTTCATAGCTCCAGTTCAAAAGTAGCAGCTCTCATTCAGACCCAGATTGCAATACCAGAAAGTATAAAAATGGCTAAAAGAACATCCCAGTTTGAATTTCAAAGAAAGATGTCAGCAGCACATTATAAACTTTTAAATAATTCAAGGGCATTAACAGAGTCCAGAATTTTTCACATACATTAGTAATATATAATTCTTTAGAATCTATTATTCATTTTCCTAAGATTTGGAATGAGTGATGAGCCTCACATGTTTATCAGTATTTCATCAGTCTCTGAAAGCTATACTATTTAGCCAAAAAGTCATCCTAAAATTGTTCCTCCATTAGTGATTCACTGAATTAAGTTGTACATATCTTCACATTAATGTTGTTTGTTGTTGCTAACTTCTCATTACTATGTTAAAATCATTACCTCACCAGAATACTTTTTTGCCTTGTTTTAAATGTGTCAATAGGGTGCCCAAAAATAAATACAATAAATAAATGTGACATAGAAAATTCCATCAGGTAGGTAGGATATATCAAGACTGATCCAACATGCAGGTAGTAAACTGAAATAGCTGCCCACATAAGCTTATACATGTAAAGAGAAGACAAGTCTCACCTATAAGCAGTTGTGCTTGTCTACAGACAGGTTTGGTCAATTAATATAAGAGTTTTCATAGTTAGTACACTCTAGAATGAAATGTATTAGAGATAATTTTTCTTGGCTTTCACTAATCAGTAGTAGCCATGTCACAATTACTGAAGATATGTACAAGCCAGTACAGACAATATGAATTTAAATGGTTAAAAGGGAATGCCACTGATGTTATTTGAGTATGAAAATAAGACAAACACAATGATGAGGCATTATATCAATGCCCATGAGAGCGACACAGTCCATTACAGCACATCACAGACAATTAAACAAAGAAAAGGATTGGGGACTGAAACACAACCTTTATATATTCCTATCTATTGTAGAAGCTGGAATTCTCATGTAAACATCAACATGTTTCTCTTTTATTTCATACCCATTAAGAATTGAATTTTGTTTCTCTAAGACATTCCTCATATCTCCTACAGGTTTACCTATTTTAAATTGTAAAAAGGTATGTTATAATCACCCACTATCTCTTATATGAAATAAATGTATGAGTTTCTGCTGAAGTTTCTATACTGTATCTTCATTTGAAGATTATCTGCTCTTATGCATCTATTTCCATGAAATATGATACCCCCAGGGTCCACTTATGCCTTTGATATATTCCCAGAGATTCCTGAAGGTTCCATGCAAGAATAACGTATTCTTGCATGGAACCGGCCATGTCTGTGTAGAGCAGCAGCTCACCTTGCATATTCATGAAGGCGCTGCTCTACTCTTAAACGGACATGGTCTGCGTGTACGAGCACAAGGGGTGTATCTGAGAGCAGTGCTCTCAGTATAAGCATGCCCCCTGCACTCCATAATTGCCATACAACAATCTTAATATAGTGAGAGTGTCCACAGACACCATTACTTGTCAACCGGACAAGTAATCTGGATAAAGCCATGGACAAATGTGAGCTATTTGCTCTCACAAACATACAAAGTGAATAGAATGAAAGGCTTTGCATTAGCATGAAGTACACAGGGGTATGAAGTGTAAAACTCAAATGTCTGTCATAATTTACTAACGCAGTCCCTAATGCTTTGCCACTAATCTGCCAGAAAGCCACAATTCTATGAAAAATGGACCAAAAATATAAGGCAAATATCTGGGCAGTCTGTGACAATCTGTACAGTTGAAACGTATGGCTGATACTGTTAGTGTCCATGGAGCATACCTTAAATGCAAAGCCTGCCATGTCATCACCGTTGTAAAAGCACAGGCCCCCACAGATAATGTTGCAGAAATCAATGTGCATACCCCTACAGTACAAAAATGAAACACAACAGTTTAATTTTTTTTTTCAGTCCGCAATAAAGTTTAAGCATAGCTGACCGGGTGTGAGCATTGTGCAGCTCTGCTCAGCCTAGCTTGCACATCATAAGGAGCTAAATAGGTATATACTCCAAAGCATAGAAATATGGAAATAGTGAAGTGGTTAGAGTGTTCACTTTGCAAGTATTCATCCCTGGTTTGATTCCCAGTAAAGTGAATTCACATTTTGCATGTGAAAGCTGTACATAATTTATTTTTTTAATAGTTAGGTAGTAAATAACATATATTTGTTAACCAGAGTAGTGTAGTAGGCCAGATGTGAGGTGTCAGTGTAATAAAGTTGTGAAACCCCCATATAAACACAAGAATAAATGTGATAAAAGCACATAAGGGATGTCGGGGAAAGTAAACAGATTATAATATGTCAGAAATGATGAAGTAATCCCATGCAGTTGATAGTCCATAAAATAAAATATACGCAGTGCTAAGCATTGCACAGCTATGCTGACCAGATGTAAGCATTTTGTAAATATGAATGCTAAGCAATGAGAAGTCCAGCTAAGTGGATTTGGCCTTTGGTAAGCCATGCTGGACCTGCCCCTTTATGCACTGCCAACCTTACCTAAGCAGGTTTGCCTGTAGCTTAGCTCAGCATATTCAAAACCATCCAATCATGGCAAAGGGCGGGAAATCTAGTGTATTTAAACCTTGCAGGCAGGAATACAGCTCATAATTGGTTGTAGCTCACTACTGTAAGCATTATGGCAGGTGTTGGAGAGGGTATGCACTTTCAGGTGCAGTGCTGGGGCATACAAGAGTCCAAGGTCATGGTAGAACTTCTTGTTAAAAAACAAGACATGAAACTGCTGCACGACCAGCACCAGGGCTCCCAATATAAAGCAGAGGTCTGGGAATGTCTCATCCATGACCTCATCAGTGCCACTGACATCTCTCAGACTGGTGAGCAGGTCTGGAACCACAATGCCAACTTGAAGCAGAGGAAGAGGGAGCTCTTGGACCAGTGGGTCCAAGAAGCACTGCAGAAGGGAGATGTCCATAGCATGTGTAAGTATTCATATCAATAACTGTTTGCCAATGTCCAGCCTGTATACATGATGGATAGGTATGCATAAATGTTTCTCTATCTTCTTTACAGCTCCAGCTGAGTGGGCTGCAAACCAGAAAGCCCATGCCAGCAGGTTGCAAAGGCTGTGTCACGAGGCTGGTGAGTAACAATCTAGCTTTTAGTATTCATACCAAATAAATATAAAAGAGTAGAATATCACCTGGCAGTATTAAAAATGGGTATGGTTTGTACTGAATAAAGCAGACAATATTACAGTAATAGTCTCATATAGGTTATATATGATTAAAACTGTAACTGCCTGTCAATAAAATTCAAAACCCTGGACTGGTTGTGTTTACTCTGGTATGGTATGAATTGAAATGTGTACAGGTTATGCATAGCAACTATAGCTCTGAAAGCATTAAATAATCAGGTCTCATCTGACAAAGTTAGGGCCTCTGTAAGACACGAGATTAACTGATATTAAAAATGTCACACACCAAGATCTGTTATCTGAATAGTAATGTTGTGTTAGCCACTGTTTTCCACACTGTGCTATGCCAAAAGGTATGCATAGGAATGTGTATATAAAAATGTTGCAATTACAAGGACAGATCGTACAACAAAGACAGAATGACACAGAAATCATTCAAAAAAGAAAAGCACTTTCTCAACAGCTCCTTCTGATGAAACCCAAACTTGTTGTATTTTTAGCAGAAACAGCCACGTTTTGAATCCCAGGAGTGGTAGTAAGCTGTATGCATAATTTCACCTGGTATTTTGTGAATATGTGTAGAACCAGTCAGGTAGTGATAACAAACATTCCCTCCACAGCTCTTCCAGGTAAGAGAAGGTATAAAGTAGCTATAAGAAGACTGTAGTTTTACTGGGTCCAACATCCATGGTCCAACCCCAAGGCTGCAAATGACAGTAAGATAAGTACATATACCAAGTGGTCTCCCCCCAAAAATATGCAAAGGTGTCATGCTGTGAAAGTACACACACACACACACACACACACACACACACACACACACACACACACACACACACGCACACCAGTATGAGTGCACATATGTAACCCTGACTATGTGAATATGGGTAGAAACAATCATGTAGTATTAACAAACATTCCCTCCACTGGTCTTCCAGGTAAGAGAAAGTATAAAGTAGCTATAAGAAGGCTGTAATTATACACTGTGTACAAACATACCACTGCCCAACCCAAGGCCATAGGTTGTTGTAATAATACTTGTAGAGTAATGAGTAGAGCAATGATCATTAAAGCTGTAACCACTGCAAGAATCTACATTTGTTAATTGACATCTCCCCCCCCCCCACCTTATCTTCACAAATAATCTAAAGACATAAATGAATGGGCATGTTTTCCACCAAACCTACTGTTGGGACATGTGTCCTGTTGTTCTACAAATATTGAAATGTATTCCAATTAATGTTCCCTGTTCAAATACTATCATTGGTGGCCTGTTGCTATCAATGTAACCTGCATGCCAGTGTAATTCCCACTGTGGTTCCATATATGCATGTGTTCTGTTTGCTATGCAAATGTTCCAAATCTGTTGTTTTGAGTGAATGGGAATACTCATGCATGCTGTTATAACTAATCCTGGATTGTGTTTGCCATTACTAACCAACATATGTTCTAAAACTGCAACACCATAGCACATTTGGGAAGGCCTATCCCAGCAGATCTGCCTCTCCAGCCTCATCTGGCCATGGCACCGGACCCCAGCACATCTGGGACCCACCCTGGGACCTCTTCGTCCACTGGTCCTGCACCACCTTTGGGTGAACCCACCTGAGGGGATGGGGCTTGTCCCCATCCTGGGTGCAGGCACAGACAGGATCCTGTCACCCAAAGCCAGGTCCAGGGTCTGGTGCGTAGCGAGCTCCTCAAGGAATTTGGAGATCTGCTATGTCAGCTTGAGGACCACATGGTGCAATTAGAGGGTCAGCCTGCCCCTCCTGCTCAGCCCCCAGCACAGCCACGTTCGGGGCC